>NC_057389.1:53868285-54168285 GCF_019320065.1 Cervus canadensis
TAATGATCAAAGGATCCAATCCAAGAGAAGAATATAACCCAATTACCATATATATGCCACCCAACATAGGAGCACCGCAATATGTACGGCAAACACCTATAACGGAGTATTGAAAGAGGAAATAGCTAATCACAATAATAGTGGAGACTTTAATACCCCACTCACACTATTGGATTAGATCCAACTAACAGAAATTACAAGGAAACACAAAACTTTTAAATGACACAAATAGAGCCGCTAACCTATATAGATACATATAGAACATTTCACCCCAAAACAACAAACTTTTCACTTTTTCTCAAGTGGCACACGGAACCTTCCTCCAGAATAGATCACATCCTGGGCCATAAATCTAGTCTTGGAAAATTCAAAAAAATTGAAATCATTCCAGTCATCTTTTCTGACCACAGTGCAGTAAGATTAGATCTCAATTACAGGAAAAAAATTGTTAAAAATTCAAACACATGGAGGCTAAATAACACGCTTCTGAATAACCAACAAATCATAGAAGAAATCAAAAAAGAAATCAAAATATGTATAGAAATGAATGAAAATGAAAACACAACGTCCTTTGTATTTTTCAAACACAGCAATGGAAAGGTGAGCCATCTGCATATTCCCAAGGTTCTGCTGCTATGTGCACCAAGGGACAAGGATAAGAGGAAGTCAGTGGTTGAAACATCTGCTGAAAGTTTCCAACAGCAGTATTGGATAGAGAGGAACATAGAAATTCCTACCAGTGTTTTCCACACAATCTGATACATTCACTTTGTTCAGGCCACAAGGAGGTGAAAGGGAGAAGATGAATGAGGCTCTTTTCTATGCTGGTCTTTTCCCTGGCAGAAGAAGCCCACCATTAAAGAATACAGTATGGCTTCCTCTACCCTGAGTAGTTTGGCAAACATACTTTGTAACTAGCGATAGTGCCAACAGTTTGTAGCAGCCTCCACCACAGCAAAGCAACTGTGATATTAAAAAGAAAAACAGCCAGGCAATGTGGAAATTATCCCATCCAGCAGTATTTCCCCAAACAAGAGGCTTGATTTTGCTGCCCAAATGAGAGTGACAGAACTGATTAATCCTTTATTCCACATGTCATTTTTCTCCACCAAATTTTAGTTGTTTGTTAATCTTTTATATAAAAAGGCAACATTGTTACTATTTAAATAGCCCAAGTGAAGTGAAGATTTGGCAGTTGCATAGTAAAATTAAGCCAGCCAAATGAAGAAGAGAAGAAATCAGGTCATGCAAGGTAAAGAAATCTGTTGTTCCCTGAATTTACTGAATTGGCTCCATCTATGATGAAATCATTTTCTTTTCTGCTTCAGTAACTCAGATAGCCATCTGGATTATTTAATCTGCACAAATAATTTGTCCATATGCTTTTGACCCAAGGTGAATTTTTTTTTTTTTTTTTTTTGCAATCTGAATTATCTACAGGGCTGAAATTAACAAGGAAATTTCCAACTCTTTCTTGTGCCAGCTCACCCCCATGAACAGCATGTGTAAGAACGGGGATGAGGAAGAGGTTTGCATTTTTAGCTGTTGAGCAAAGCAGTTTGAGAAAGGATAGATTCATGTCTCCAGCCCTTGGTGCTCAAATATTGTAGGAGCTCAATAAGCATATGTTTTCTTTCTCCTTTAACTCTGCAGAGTTGTAGATGTGTAGGCTCTTCTTCTATGAGCTGAGGCCCATGGCTAAGGAATCATCAAAAGATCAGGAGCTAATAGAAGCAAAGGAGAGGCCAGTGATCACTGGGTTCTTGATCTCTTTACCAGAACTTTGTAAGTAAGAAAGAGAGTCACAACAGTATCATGCTGTTCTATCAAACAACTAATTGTACAGCCTTGGGCTCTAACTATCCGAGAGCTTCTAGGTTGGGAACACACCACCATGCCGGGAAGGTGGCATGCCTGGAGAAGGCATGGGAGCTCTGAACCCCGCCACATCTCTTTCATCTAGTTGACCCTGAGCTCTATCTGCCCATCCTTACCTTGCCTTATGCATCTCTTCCATTTGGCTGTTTCTGAACTGTATTCTGTATGATAAAGTGACAAGTGTAAGTTAAGTGTTTTTCTGAGTTCTATGAGCCATTTTACTGAAATATCAGATCTGAGGGGAGTCATGGCAACCTTCTAATTTGTAGACAGCCAAGCAGAATGCAGATAGCCTGGGCACCCTGTTTGTGGCCTGTGGTTTTGTGGACTGAAGTGGTTTTGTGGACTGAACCCTTAACCTGTGGGGCTTGTGTTAATTCTAAGTAGTGTCAGAATGAAATTGAATTGTAGGACTGTAATATATCTATATAACCACTTATAATTGAATAAGCATATTCCTCAGTAGCCTTGCCAGCCAATACTGAATGAGATAGTTTGGCAACTTAACATTTTTCTAAATGGAAGCTTAGGGAACTAGGCTACTGATCTTATGATCCTGTGCTGAGTGTGAGGAAACACAAGGAGAAATTTCCATTACAGTTTCCACATATATAAAATGAGCATCATATTGGTATCTACCTCATGAGGTTGATGTGGGAATTAAATGCAATATTGCAAGTAAAGTGCCAGTACAATGTCTGGCACAAGAAGCGCTCAGTAAACAGTAATGATAACTACCATTTGTTGAGCACTTACTATGCACCAGACATTCTTGGAACTTTACAAACATAGATTGAAGGGTGTATGACAATCCTATGAGTAGATGTTGCTATACCTATGAAACAATAGGAAGAAAAACAGATGGTAATTAAAGGTAGGTTACTTGGTAGCTTCTTCTGATACAATCAACAATCAGTTAATAGACAACTGTTGGGCACAATGCTTATTGGAGGTGGGTTCTGGGAACCCTGGGATGTAATCTTAGCTTTTCTCCTTGCAGTTGGGTGACCTTGGAAAAGTAACCTCACTAGGTCTCAATAGTCATATCTGGAAATTGGGGCTAATAATCATAGCTAATAGGGTTGTCGTGAGGCTAATTTGATAATATAAATGAAACATGTTGGGCCCACAAGGTGCTGATAATACTCCAGTTCAAAACAGTCTGCTTGTTTTGAATCCCTGGACACTGCACTCACAGGCTGGGTGACCTTGGGCAAGTCACTTAACCTCTCAAACTGGTGTCTTTATCTGTGAGACAGAGAGGCTATGGTGAGGGTTGAATAGGTTAAAATACAGAGTTCTTATCTGGTAAGTGTTCAGCAAATAAATAAGCCTGTTTATAGACATGTTGTTGTTCAGTTGCTCAGTCGTGTCTATTTGTGACCCTATAGACTGTAGCATATCAGGCTTCCCTGTCCTTCACCATCTCCTGGAGTTTTCTCTGACTCATATACACTGAGTCAATGATGCCAGTCAACCATCTCATCCTCTGTTGCCCCCTTCTTCTCCTGCCCTCAATCTTTCCCAGGCATCAGGGTCTTTTCCAGTGAGTAGGCTCTTTGCATCAGGTGGCCAAAGTATTGGAGCTTCAGCTTCAGCATCAGTCTTTCCAATGAATATTCAGGGTTGATTTCCTTTAAGATTGACTGGTTTGACTTCCTTGCAGTCCAAAGGACTCTCAAGGGTCTCCTCTAGCACAACAGTTCAAAAGCATCAATTCTTTGGTGCTCAGCCTTCTTTATGGTCCAACTCTCATATCCATACATGACTACTGATAAAACCACAGCTTGGTAAAACCATAGCTTTGACCATATGGACCTTTGTAACAGTTTTTATATAATTGACAAGGCCAAGCAGGAGACAGTATCAGACTGAGATCACAGGCAGGCAAGTCTCTGAGGGTTTCAAGGAGATAGAGGCTGGGCACTGAGTGATGGTCAGAGAGTAAGTCTGAGTTGAGCCTCAAGTTCAATTCAATGCATAATTTACTAGTGTGTTAGGCTCCATACTAGGCTCCAGATATTAAAACATGAATTATGGGTATTCCCAGTCTGGGAGAGCTGACTATCTGGTGAGGTAGATGGATTAGGAAGCATCTATGACAGTGTACCAAATTTTACACTAGAGAAAGGCACACAACAAGGAGAAGCCACGTAAGAATGGTGGGAACAGTGGCATGTACCTGGGGGAAATGGCAGGAAGCTCAGAGGAGGTCAAGGAGAAAACTGGGTGAAGATGCTGGATATCAATCTACTTAACTGTCATGCTGTCTTGAAAGAACCCAGATGCCTGCAGACATGTGAGACGACACTGTAAAAATATTTGAGGATTGTTTGAAAGGGGCTTGGATCCTATTGTTGATATTGTGTTCTTCCATTTTGTCAACTGTAACCGCAGTATCCCTGGTATTTCTTGTTTTCTAAAATTTAACTAAGCTAAAGGGTTGTCTGGGTTCCAAGCTAAGACCTTCCAGCCCTGCCCTTTTGTATTGAGTAAGACATTTTATGGCAAGTGACAGAACCCTATTCAAACTACATTAGGCAAAAAATGAAGCTGATTGTCCTACTTAACTAGAAATTCAAGAAATCCAACAATGTTTCTAATTTAAAGCAGATCTAGGACCTCCAACTAGATAACCACGTGCCCACTTTCCCTCCTCATTTTTCAGCTCAGTTTTTCTCCGTTGGCTATTTTCTCAAGGAGGCTCTTCAGATTAGCAACCCCCAAAGAGAGTTACTTTTTTTAACAGTAGTTTATACAGAAGGTGCTGGGATATTTTCATTGCCTTGGTTTGGGCAGATGACCATCCCTGAACCAATCACCATTGACTAGAGGAACGGAGTGTTCTGATTGGTCACGCCTGGCTGGGCATAGCCCAAAAGCCATTGGGTAGGATCCGTGATACTCAAACTGAATGAACTGACAGTTGGAAAGAAGTGGTTCCACAAAAACATGATGAGCTGAGAGAAACTTTTATCCATACAGTGCCCTCTAAAGGAAGAAGGAAGTAGATGGAAGGGG
Source organism: Cervus canadensis (assembly GCF_019320065.1). Taxonomy (NCBI): domain Eukaryota; kingdom Metazoa; phylum Chordata; class Mammalia; order Artiodactyla; family Cervidae; genus Cervus; species Cervus canadensis. The sequence continues at coordinate 53,873,185 of NC_057389.1, forward strand.
AAAGGGTCATTTCTGTACAACAAGTATCTCCAGCTCAGTCAATTCTATCATGGATCTGTTGTCACCCTCATTATGGATTGAATTCTTTTGACTTTTAAAACTATTTTATATCCCATTTTAAAAAATCCCAACTCTTTTATTCTTACACATCTTGTTCTTGATTTTCATAGTTTTATAGTCATTCCATGAAAAAAAATTTGTTTGGTAAATATTTTATGAAGAGATTTTCCCTCTACCTAGAATAGCAGTGGCTGTGTGTAATTTGGACTGTTCAGTGTATCCCTTTTGGTTCTTAAAGCTGCACCAGTTTGTAATGCCTGCAATATTTCTACCAAAGGGTAATAGCAGTGGATTATTCAGATGTTGAGCACTGGGGTTTCTGACCTGAAGTTTGATCTCTCTCATCTCTATGTCTCCCTCTCTGCCACTGAATATAGATGTGATAGTGTGTTTACACAGAAGCAAAGAATATTCTCTTAACACAGACCCAAATATCCTGGGACACGTGGACTTTTTGTCCTTTTGAAAGAGACAGAATATTTGGACGTGTTTTCAGTTTTTCTCCATGTTCCCAACCTTTTTTCCTTTTTGTTTTATTTGCTAATAGTTGACTTTGACTTTTCAACCAGCTCACTTGTTCCAGAGAAGGGCACTAGATACCATGAAAGTGAAGTGAAAGTGAAATTGCTCGGTCGTGTCCAACTCTTTGCGACCCCATGGACTGTAGCCTACCAGGCTCCTCTGTCCATGGGATTTTCCAAGCAAGAGTACTGGAGTGGGTTGCCAGGGGGCAACTTCTCCAGGGGATCTTCCCAACCCAGAGATTGAACCTGGGTCTTCCGCATTGCAGGCAGACACTTTACCCTCTGAGCCACCGGGGAAGCCACTAGATACCATGAAAAGTCTTAAAAAGTGGACCTGTATAGCATACTTTTTTTCTCCTACTGTCCTTCCATTGTAATTGTTTAAAATAGCTTCAGCCCCAAGACTGGAACCCCTTAGCTGTCACCACACTCTTTTCAAGTTTGATTGTATGAATTTGAGGTACCATCAATTCTCAAAACCTTGTTTTTCCACCCATTCAAGAGCTTCTGCCCCACTATCCTAACCTAAAAGAGTTCATATTTAATAACTGAAGGAGCTAAAAACCCTTCCTATGTGACCCTACAAAGATCTACAAACCCCAAAGCCTCAAGACCATAGGCTTAACCAGTAGAGTTGCCCCCGGAAATCTCATTTGGATATGAGGTAGGTTCTGTATATCATACTGCTGCTTTCAGCTCATAGGGAAGCCTTCTGAGCTTTGTCCTGTGGCCATACATGGCCCTGGTCGACTTACACATGTGAATTAAGTCCTCTAAGAGCACTGTGTTGAACAAGCACACTCTAGGCAATTGTGACCAAAGTGTGTTTCTCCTGAATTGCATTCATTGCAGTTCTTCACTCAGGAAAAATGGTTGCAGAGCAACGAGATGCTGAGTTGAAGAACCAACTCGAGGATAAACCCTACCAGACAGTGTTTTGACAGCTTAAGAGCTGCCATAGGGTCCATGTGGTCAGGCTTCTGATGGGTTGTCTAGACACCTGACCATCCAAGCTTCTATTTTTTCCCGATTCATGGTAAATTCTAAAAGTCTTTATTTAAAGAAATTTACACACACACACACACACACACACACACACACACACACACACACACACACACACACACACCCCAGAAAGAAGAGGGTAGAAATCTTTCAAGGAGTTTTTATAAATGTTGTTAATGGATGTGGTGCTTCCCACAGTTCTCCAAGCTCTGTGTAAATGGTTTAATATTTTCATCTAGTCAACAAATTTCCTGCATAGAGAGGAGAGCTCAAACATCTTATTTGAGAACGACTCTGCAGCTGTGCAAATACAGTTTGCCTAAACATTAATCCATCTGTCAGGTGAGATTTCCTTCTTTAAATAGCAAAAATTCCAAGTGTGGTGGATTAGTGTCTGTGCTAGAAGAGTTCTCAGCTATGCAAAGGTGAGTTGTAGTTACATCTGTTCTGGATCCTCTGGGTATTTGGATTTTGGGTTTCCATGGGAAACAATGGACAGTCCCCTCTAAGTCACACTTGGCCCAAGGGTTGCAGCATCATATTTAATTCTGACCCACTCAGTGAAGGATCCCTTAATGGTTCTAGGAATCTTTCATTTATTTAAAAATATTTGGTCCATGTTGTGTGCCAGCCCCAGGGCTGAGATCTAAGGGAATAAAAGGTGAAAAATATCTACTTTCAAGGAACTTGCAGTCTAAGTGAAGGGTGGGTATTACAACATAGCCTGATAATGCTTCATGAATCAAGACAGAGTAATGCCCCAAAGGGGAATGGGATCAACTTTGGACAGAGAGTTGTGTTTCAGGAAGGATTCTCAAAGGAGGAAATACCTGACCTGGGGATTGAGGAACAAGTAGGAATGGTGAGGGGCAGGGATTCTAGACAGAGGGACCAACATCTGCAAAGTCACTGAGATATAAAAGAAGTGTAAAAAGGAAACTCTAAGTGGCTGGAGAGAGCCTAGTAGGGGGAACATGGGACAAACTTGATAGGAGCTCAAACATGAAGGGCCTCTGAATTATTCTAAAGTACAGAGCCATTAATGGCTTTCCATCAGTGGAGTAGTTTGAGCAGGTCTGTCTTTCTGACAATTTACATCTGGTTCTAGCATGGCAGATGGCAAGTCACATTTTATTTTCTATGTCAAATGTTTTGTAATTTATATAGTATCTCTTCTTTATTGTCTATTCCAGAAATGGCAAATTTGTGCTACAATTCTCTCTTTCTGCAGCCATGAGAGATGTTGCTAATTAGTTTTAACATCTTTCTCACTAAAATCAGACACAATCTATAACTCTTCTTTCAACTGTAATATGCAAATTTTCAGTATTAACTACTTGGAGTTGACATTGGGTTGAGTCTTGTTCTCCATCCCTGGCCTGTTGCTTGCAGGACCTCATTGCTCTGTATGCATTTGATGTCTGTCTTTCTCTTGTATTTGTTGTCTCCTCAGCATAAGACAACCCATTCCCAGTGCAGCACAATCCCTCTCCTTTGTTTCCCTGCCTTTTGCTCTATGCTGCCACCTCTAGTTCTTCACTTTCGCCATGAGGGTCCTGAGTCTGTTTTGTTTCCCAGATCTGGGAGACATGTATCAAGCTCTGTAGGAGTCCCCTGGAAACCCACTGGCTTGGCTTAGGTGAGAGGGAAGTACCTATCCACTCCTCGCATGGCCTAGATTTCCCAGAAGTTGACTCAGAGACACAATTTAGTATGTAGGTTGATTCCTAAGAGGTATTTGTGGGATGAATACCTGTGACAGGAAGAGATGGAAGCAGTTGCACAGGGAAAGAACAGAGTAGGTATGGGGCCCAGGGGCGTCCTCAGCTTATCCCACAGGGAAGTCTGGGGCTCTCACAACCCTCAGAGTTGTCCAAAAACGGCCTCTCCTTCATTCCCTGTCTCAGTCAAACCATTGGATATGGGCCCCAGGAAGAGATGTCCTTAGATGGGGTCATTCTCTGCAGCTGAGACAAACTCAGAGAAATTCTCTCCTCTTCCCTCAGCCTCTCCTACCTCAGCTGCTTTCAGAGACAGAGGAGAGGGATCACTAAGGTTTTTAGAGTTGGTTTTAGAATTTCTCAGCCCGCTCCAAAGATGTGCTTTAATTAAAACTTTAGTTAGTTTATTTTTGTTTTTAAAATTTGCAGTGTCAGCTAAAAACTAATACCCAGAGTTCCACATTACCTTCCTGCTGCACACAGTATCTTGTTATACTAAAAGGATTGCAGATTTTGGGTGATAAAAGCTGTGACTTACATCCTATAACATTATACGGCATAGCAGCTATGAAATGTCCAAATTACAAGTGATCGTTTCTATGATCATTTGATATGCCCTGATTTGGAGTTTGGAAAACAGGGTCACTGTATACAAAGGGATGTGGCTTCCCAGGTGGCGCTAGTGGTAAAGAACCCGCCTGCCAGTGCAGGAGACGTAAGATACATGGGTTCGATCCCTGGTTCAGGTAGATCCCCTGGAGTAAGGCATAGCAACCCACTCCAGTATTCTTGCCTGGAGAATCCCATGGACAGAGGAGCCTGACAGGCTATAGTCCATAGGGCTGCAGAGAGTTGGACACTACTGAAGCGACTTCACACACACACACATACAAAGGGTTTAGCATAACTCTGGGCACAAACAAGGTACCCCGAAACACTGAATGCTAACTCACTGGCTTTTACTATAGACGCTGTGTTGAGCTGTTAGGTGAGCTTGGCTTATGGCTGTACCCAGTGCCTGTAGCTTCCTAAACACTTCTGAAAGGGGCCTTTTTACAGATAACTTCAGCTTTCTTTCTGTGCCAGTTATAATTCATCCCAATCTCTATGGGAGCCTATTTACCCCTTTTTGCTCACAGGATAATAAAACAGACTCTTCTCTTAAGTTCTTCCTGTTGGCTTCCCCAGGTGAATTCCTATATAGCATATTATGGTGGCCATCATAAAACCTTTCAAGATTAGATTTGCCTTGCAGTTCTGTTACAACTAAGCAGAGGAAATAAAAAAGCATAAATATACCAGGAAATTGGTAGGTTGCTGACCATTTTCAAGATCTGAATTTTAAGTCAGCAAGCTACTGTTCAAGGCTCAGGCTCTGAAATGGCCCTAGATATGTTGCTTCTTCACTCTCTCTGCCCTGGTTTCCTCATCAGTAAAATTCAGATGAGGGACAAATTCTTGTTTTGTCCAAAATTTTCTTTAGTTTAATGTATGGAGTTTCCTGAGATATAATTTCACTCCATGGGATAGAACATTACAGTTGACAGACAGGCAGAGGAATTAGAGCTAGTAACAAATATTGGGAAGGAGTGACCATAAAGATGGGATAACCAGAAAGATGTCATGAAAAGCATGACAAGAGAGGGTCTTAGGAAGGAAAAATTAACGAACAGTTTCTAATTTCTTTAAATGTCAAATAATATAAGTATTCTGAGAAGAAATGGATATTTGATTTTAATGACCAATAAGTAGCCTGAAGAGTGATTAGATTGAGAGTAAAGAAAGGCCTAGAAAGAAACACTCCAATATATTATTTTTGGTTCCTTTAGTGAGGAGGAGAATATTAGAGAGGAAGACAGCAGAGAATATTAACTTAAAAAAAAAGCCCATTTATTTGTTGACCCTGTAATATTTTTGTAATTTTTAAAAATCCAAATTAAAGAATGAATGAAAAGTGAAAAGATCAAGAGAGCAGTTATAAACTCTATTTCTAAGAAGGTTGTCTAGTAATTTTACATTTGACACAAGATTTTGTGGCTAAAGAAAAGGGGTCTGAGTGGAAAAAAAACTTTTTAATTATTCACATTTGGCTCAAATTTTACCATTTCATCATTGTAGCTCTTCTCCAAAAGTCTTTTCACAGGCAGGGAAGAAGGATAAGTATGATGAAAAGAGAAAATAGGACCTGATATATAATAAACTTTTTCCACTGACAAAAGTCATTCTGGAGGCTGCATTTGTACTACTTACAGATTTCTCTAGAATGAAGTCATTTCAAGTGTAGTTTTTGGAACTCTAAGTCAGTTTTGCGTTTTTGTACAGACCTGTGATGAGGGTCACCTCCGAAGAGCGTGGTACAGAGGCAAGCTGACAGCCTCTCCTTAAGCAATCTTTCTAACTGCCCTCTATAGCTTCCAGAAGCTTTACAGCTTTTCTCTGGATGAGATGGGATCTTTCACTCGAGCCTAAATATTAGACATCATCCATAAACCCAAATGAGGGAAGAAGTTATAAGGATAAATAAACCAATTATCTTAAGCCATGTTTTAAAAGGTTGTGTGTGTGTGTGTGTGTGTGTGTGTGTTTGCATAGTTAAAAAGATAGTTGGCATTTTGTCAATTTCCTGGCACTCAGTTCAGTTCAGTTCAGTTACTCAGTCATATCCGACTCTTTGTGACCCCATGAATCGTAGCACGCCAGGCCTCCCTGTCCATCACCAACTCCCGGAATCCACCCAAACCCATGTCCATCGAGTCAATGATGCCATCCAACCATCTCATCCTCTGTCGTCCTTTTCTCCTCCTGCCCTCAAACTTTCCCAGCATCAGGGTCTTTTCCAATGAGTCAGCTGTTCGCATCAGGTGGCCAAAGTATTGGAGTTTCAGCTTCAACATCAGTCCTTCCAATGAACATTCAGGACTGATTTCCTTTAGGATGGACTGGTTGGATCTCCTTGCAATCCAAGAGACTCTCAAGAGTCTTCTCCAACACCACAGTTCAAAAGCATCAATTCTTTGACGCTCAGCTTTCTTTATAGTCCAACTCTCACATCCATACATGACCACTGGAAAAACCATAGCCTTGACTAGACGGACCTTTGTTGGCAAAGTAATGTCTCTGCTTTTTAACATGCTGTCAAGGTTGGTCATAACTTTTCTTCCAAGGAGTAAGCGTCTTTTAATTTCATGGCTGCAATCACCATCTGCAGTGATTTTGGAGCCCCAAAAATAAAATCTGCCACTGTTTCCGCTGTTTCTCTATCTACTGCCATGAAGTGATGGGACCAGATGCCATGATCTTAGTTTTCTGAATGTTGAGCTTTAAGCCAACTTTTTCACTCTCCTCTTTCACTTTCATCAAGAGGCTCTTTAGTTTTTCTTCATTTTCTGCCATAAGGGTGGTGTTATCTGCATATCTGAGGTTATTGATATTTCTCCTGGCAATCTTGATTCCAGCCTGTGCTTCATAAAGCCCAGCATTTCTCATGATGTACTCTGCATATGAGTTAAATAAGCAGGATGACAATCTACAGCCTTGACATACTCCTTGTCTGATTTGGAACCAGTCTGTTGTTCCATGTCCAGTTCTAACTGTTGCTTCCTGACCTGCATACAGATTTCTCATGAGGCAGGTCAGGTGGTCTGGTATTCCCATCTCTTTCAGAATTTTCCACAGTTTCTTGTGATCCACACAGTCAAAGGCTTTGGCATAGTCAATAAAGTAGAAGTAGATGTTTCTCTGGAACACTTTTGCTTTCTCAATGATCCAGCGGATGTTGGCAATTTGCTCTCTGGTTCCTCTGCCTTTTCTAAATCCAGCTTGGACATCTGGAAGTTCTCGATTCACATACTGTTGAAGCCTGGCTTGGAGAATTTTGAGTATTCCTTTGCTAGCGTGTGAGATCAGTGCAATTGTGCGGTAGTTTGAGCATTCTTTGAGAAAATACAGGATAATGAAGAATAATAGAGTATAAAATAAGTACAGTGAATACATAAACCCATCCTTCTTAGCTGATTATCCTACCACCTACTGATAGAAAAAAATAGTTTTTTTCCAATAATTTCTTTCCTAATTGGTGCATCTCAGTTCATGCTGCACCCAGACTTTGTTCTTTCCTCTCTGCCCCTTGGGAAGAGATGCCATCATTCTATTCAAGACTAACTCCTTGAACTAGTCTATTCTGGCTTCTTCAAGGAATTTGCCCCCATCACTGTTTTTTCTTTTCTCTTGTATCTCTAGCCTTGTCTTTTTTTCTGTTCAATGCCAACATACTCATTTTCTTCAACTCTTTTTTTCTTTTGTCCAGCCATGAACTGGTCCGACCATGTTACACTTCCAAGCTTTCTTCCTATTCTTCTTTCATTGCCAGACTCATTCTGAGTTGTTTTGTCATTTCTCTGTTTCTTCCTGCCCATTCTGTTATCTCTGAGTTCTTCTCCTAGTGTCCACTAAACACACTATTTTTTTCAAGTCATCAGTGACCTCCAAATCGCAAATATAATGGACACTTCTTAGTCCTTATAGGTATCTCTATGACTTTAGACTCCAATCACAATTCCCTTTTGAAAGTTTGCCCTTTTTTGGATTCTGCACCTTCAAAACCCTGGTTTGACTGTTTTCCTCTGACAGCTGTTAGTTCCTGTGCAGACTTCTATCAAGCCCCTTGCAGCCCCTTGACTTCTTTCTCTGTGTGCTCTCTGTCTGGATGATTTCATCATTCATTCCAATGGCTCCAGACCTAAATGTTCCTACCTACTGTTCATATCCACTGGAGAGTCTCATAGACTGTTCAGACCCAATATGACCAAATGGAACTCCAACTGAACAAGCTTCTGTTCTAGAATTGCCTCTGTACCTCATTGAACGGTACCATTATTCCCCAAGTTGCCTTAGCCAGAAACCTAAAAGTTATCCTTGGAAACTGTCCCTTCACCTCCTTCTATCCTAATTCTTCTTTCTTAATTGATGTCCAGTCAGCCCAGCTGCCTCTACCTGCTAAGAATTCCAATTCACCCACTTTTCTCCACCCCTGTTACCACTATCACAGTTCTCCTGGATTATTACAATTGTCTCCTGCTTCCATTCTTGTTTCTTACTAATTCATCACACTGCAGCCCATAGTGTAACTTTAAAAGCCCTTTAGTATCTGTACTCTGTCCAAATAAATATACTCAACATATACCTCCTGTTCAACAATTATATAATTTAGAGAAGTTCTCCTTGTTCTGGGATTCTCTAAGCTCTCTATAGTTTTCCTTCCTACTTTTTTGCCTCTGACTGGTCCTTGGGGACTCTTTCTTCAGGACACTTCCTTGTTCATGGTGGGAAGTCAAATCAGGGTAGAGTAGAGAGATGTCTCCCCACTCACCTCCATGTGTTCCCTCTGCCATGACTCTCTTGCATTTATGGTCATTATTTAATTGTCTCATCTCTTCTGCTAGAGTGTAAGCTCAGAAAGGACAAAAAAAATATTTAATTTGTTTTCCACAGTATCATCTGGGACTTGAACAGCTTTCTATCCATTGAAGTTGCTCGATATGTTTAATGCTGGGTAAATGAATGAATACGTGAATGTTCTAAAATCTGCTCATGGAACAATGGGTTTTGGTCCAAATCATTCTGCTATTAAAGTTATGGAAATAGTTTCTCATTTTTAAGGAAAACTTAAGTCTAGAGTTATCTTAAGCTCAAACAAACATGCCATAAGTTTTCCACATGTACTACTAGTCATACGTGTACAACACTCTGGAAAACCCTTAAGATCTGAAATAAGTTTGAACATCCCAGCTTGAGTGCCTCTCATCACTGTTTTAAAATATTTTATCTCTCTGCTTAGATTCACCCCCACCTCCTAACCCCCACATATATTGATATGCTCCACATAAGGGCACCAACCCGGGGGCTAGTGAAGGGGAAATCCTGTCACAAGCCCTAGGTCTGGCAGAAGGCTGCCAAGAACCCAGAGGAAGGGATATCGTTTTCTGATTTGTGTGTTCAGAGAAAGTACATTTTTGCAGTTTGAAAGGCTACCCATGTGCCAGCCAGCGCCTAATTTCTAGAGCTTCCAGTGCAAAGCTCACCTGGCTTCATGGAAATAGCCAAAAAACAGTGATGTGCAAACTGGCTTTTTTACCCCAGTTTCTAATGCAGATGGTTCAGAAGATTTAATCTAGTTGACCACTAAGAGGCCTCACTGTTTCAACATGTTTTTATCAGTCCTAGTTAAGTGTTTCAGATTTTTTTTTTTTTCCCCAGTGACAGTTTTGCTAAAGGAACCATTTCTGCTTTAGCAAAGGCAGCCAACAATTTGTCTTTTGGTTTATGGGGTCACCGTACATGACCATTTTGTGCCATTCTGGGGTAGAATGAAGGGAGAAGTAATAACCTCAACTCTAGGAATTTAGCTTAGTGATTCAGCAAGCTGGGAATGTGCCCAGCCTTCTTTAAGGAAGCATCTAACCATGACTGTTTTATTCAGTTCTCTAAATGCAGTGCAAATCATGCAGTTATTTTTCTGATTGTAAAGTCTTTTGGTTTTGGTCTTTAATTGTTTAAATGCATTTCTTCAATTGTCCTTTTGGGGATGTGAATGGGCAGAGGGGAAGTGGTGCATGTTGTATTTGAGAAATGCTAAATTAAACAAAATTAAATTACCAGTTTTTCTACAGTAGGATTTACTGAAGATTTTATTTTCAAAACTAAATTATGATTCTCCAGGGATTGGAGGCTCTAATGTGCAATGTTTTCATACATAATTGGTCAAGAAACCCTCTTCAAAGTCCAAGTCTTCAAGGATTGGTGTTCCACAGTACCCACTCTGGGAAACATTGGCCAAAGTGTTGCCTTTCAGAATTGCTTCTGCAACATTCCCTCCAAGTGCCTGGAGAACCAGCACACAGGTCATAAGATTTCAATCACCATAGTATGGAATCTAACAAATAGTATTTTAAAAGTTTAACCTCTTTAAAATCTAGTTATTAATTCTCCCTATGTAATGGACAGAGACACTTAGTTTTGGGAGTTCTTGTACATTAGAATTTAAAATCTAGCTAGATCTAGGAAGATTGTGAAAAAAATCATTGGATTTGAATTAAATTCCAGACCCAGCTTAGGTAGGACATTTTTGTTTGTTTTCAATTCTAAGGTTATGTTTAGTTTTGCCCTAAAATTCTCTATTTCAACTTTATAAAATTCTCTATAAATTGCCTTTCCTTTTTCCTCTCCTAATTTTAGGATCTCTGTCAGATTTCTAGTCCTTGGTTTTCAAACTTTGATATGCATTAGAATCACGGGTAGGCATAGAGTGGGGAAGGAAGTTGGGGAGAGTAGTTGGGGAAGGAAACTGAGGAGGGTGGTTAAGAGTTTCTCATGCCAGATCTGATTCCAGACCAATTACATCAGAACCCCAGGGACTGGGGATCTCAATTCAGTCTCTACACATTGTGTGATTAGTTTTATGTGTCAACTTGTCAAGGCCATGATTGCCAGTTTTTGGTCAAACACTAGTCTAGTTATTGTGGTAAAGGTGTTTTTTTCTGAGTAACATTAAAATCAGTAGACTTTGAGTAAAGCAAATTATTATCCATAATGTGAGTGGGCCTCTTTCAATCATTTGAAGGCCTTCAAAAAACAGATGGAGGTGCCTCAAGGAAGAAGGGATTCTGCCTCCAGATTGCCTTCATATACCAGTGTCAGCAACTTTTCCTTGAGTCTCCAACCTGCTGGCCTACAGAATTCAGACTTGACAGCCCTCATAATCCTGTGAGTGAAGTCCTTAAAAATCAATCTCTTTATACATATATACAAATAACCACACAATGCATTCATAATATACATACATGCACACACACATATACATCCCACACTGATGCTACCCGTATGTGTGTATGCATACTATCTGTATGTGTGTATGTATGTGTATCTATGTATTTCTGTATCTCTCTGTTTCTCTCCTGTTTCTCTGAAGAACCCTAAGTAATACAGTCTTATTAGCAATCATCTGACGGACTTTTACCAGGACCACAGCCTCTCTAACCCTCAGCTGCATCTGTTATTTTCAATGTAACACATGAGTAGAATAACTGTTTTACAAAGAAATGTACTGAATTCACACAATAGAATCCTTTGTATTCAAGCATGGGGAATAATACATCTTCACTTGAACAAATTAGTTTCTTAATTGGCCTTGCTCTTGTCGCTAAATGTATCATGTTGATCTTGAACATTTTTAATAAGTGGATTTATATTACAGACCAAGTGTTAAAATTATTTAAACTTGAAAGGCCCAGTTTGCAATGAAATGGAACAGATTCTGGTGGATGCTACTGAGCTGCCAATAAGGATTAATTGTAACTCAAATGTTCCTTATTATTTGTTAATTATGTAATTGTTATTCATCCAGCCTTCTTGATTTTTCCACGTTAAATAATTATGTTTCTGTTTCACCGAAGCCTTTCTATTTAGTTAACCAATTAATTAAGGATGGGGATATTATGCATTTATTAGCATCCTAATGGGAGATTGATTCCCTGAAGCCCAAACATCTACATATGTTCAGTTTTTTAGCTTAGTTTTTCTCCTTTTATGTGATCATAATTTTGATTGTAGACACTAGGAATTAAAAACCATGCCCTTAAATATCCAGTCCGGTTCAGATCACTAAAACTGTCCTTTGTAAACAAACGCAAATATTGGTACAAGCACTAGAAAGAAATCACACATGACCAGAGCAAGGTATAAATCATCACTAGTCAAAGATTCTTATGGGGTGTATTTTCTACTGCAGGGTGACAACTATAACACTCAAATTCCCAATACCACAAGAAAATAGTGTTATAAAGAAAATGGGACAAAGTTAGGGTTACTGCCTGGGGATTACTTTATACTGTGGTCAAAGATGGCCCATTTGAGGAAAGGAATTTTAAGCAGGGACCTAAAGGATAAGAAAAGTACCTGGATCTGGGGTCTTTTGCAGACAAGAAATAGCATTCATGAAACGATGAAGGAAGTAATGCTAATAGTTCTCTTTTTCCTATGTATAATTTCTCCCCAGAAACCTCTCATGATGCCACTAGACCTGTGAGGGCCTCTGAAGCTTTGGGGCTTGTAAAGTACATGGCTTTATAAACTGTTCATATCTTCCTATTGCTCTCATTAGGTTTTCAAAGGAGCCAGTGTGCCAAAGGTTAAATTATAACAGCAATAAAGAAAATGTGGTAATGAATGTTAAAAAATTATCACAGAACTGACTTTTCCTTCTCCTTCTGTTAGTGCTAGTTTCTAAGAAAATTTCTATAATTAGAGAATTTTGAGTGTATCTGCAACAAATAGAGGAGGCTTCACTTCCCAAATGGGTATGTGAAACCAATAGGCCAAGTGAATACATACATGTGCCAGATAATAAGGTTTCCATTCCATTAAAATGTAATATAAAGATTAAATGTTTATCTCTCTTCTCCACTGGACCTCATCTCTGCTCTCTTTATAGCATTATATAAATAAAGACTAGGGATCTTGGAAGGAAACAAGAATGAACAAAGATGAGATTGATGGATGGGAGAGTAAGTAGTATTGTTATTGGGGAAAAAAATGATTAGGGTCAATTATAGTGCATCCAGTGACTTCTTTACAAGAACTGGCAAGATGTTATAATTCCATGCTGTTTTCTAGATAAAAGCCAATGGAAATATCACTCCTACAAAGAGAATTCATGAACCTGGTTAGAGAAGAAAAGACACATAAATTTTATTTAATATAGTAACTGACAATATTTCCAATACTCCTCTAGTTTGATTCTGTTCAACGCTAGTTAGAAAATCCAAGTGTTTTGTACCTCAGTCGTTAATGGGACAGCCACCAGATAAAGCTTTTGGTTGTCTATAGGAAAATATGAATAACTTGATACTAGTCATCACAGTGACCTTAACATAAAGCCATGTGCAACCAGCTCTAGAACACATAGACTGATGGTATGTTTGAGTCTGAAATATCCTTTGAGAGTATCTTTGAACAATTCTTTGTTTTACAGATCACAGATCTAGTCAATGTCCCCAGGGTCTACTTGGATGAAACTGAGAACTCATCAGAGGGAAAACATAAAACTACTTTACTGACAAATTGAAGTATTGCTAGGAGTTGAATCACTTTGTTTTCCCTAGTAAGAGTTCATTTATACATTATGGTGTAATTAGAGTTCATTTCTCCCTTTCCTTTAACCTGAATCATGAAAAAGGTTTACCTATAGTGATGTCTGTTCTCGTCTCTTTGCAGTATATTCTCTGTTTTCTCTCCCACATTCCTTTTCCAACTCTTTCCCCATTCTGTGCCCCCAGAAAATTGGCCCCTGTTTACCACAGCAGCCAGATTTCCCTGCCCTCAGATGCAGTTGGCTGAGACAGTAGGATTAGCAGAAGAGAAAAGAGTTGAAAGACTGAAAAATGCTAGGGTGTTTTGTCCCCTGGTTCCTTCTCTGCCTGGACCACAATGCCTGTGGAAAGGAACATCTCTTGTACTATGTCTGGGCCTCTCTCTGGGCTCCTGCTCCTACTGCTGCTGCTGCTAAGTCGCTTCAGTCACGATCGACTCTGTGCGACCCATAGACGGCAGCCCACCAGGCTCCACTGTCCCTGGGATTCTTCAGGCAAGAACACTGGAGTGGGTTGCCATTTACTTCTCCAATGCATGAAAGTGAAAGTGAAGTCGCTCAGTCGTGTCTGACTCTGAGCACCCCATGGACTGCAGCCACCAGGCTCCTCTGTCCCTGGGATTCTCCAGGCAAGAGTACTGGAGTGGGTGCCATTGCCTTCTCTGCTTGCTCCTACTAGCCTGTTATTATTCATTCTTGGTTTCCCTTAAACTCTCTCATACCTTTGTAAGCAGTCCCTTTATTAAAAGCTCTTCAATTATCCCATCTGTTTTCTATTAAAATCTTAACTGAAATACTATTATTTATCTCCTGCTATTAACTCATTAGTTCCCAGACCATAACAAGTATATAGTTCAGTTAGGACAGAAACCCTTCTGGGTTTTTCAAACTGGAAGGGTTTCAACATAGTGATTTATAGAATCTTTAGAATAACTTTGGAAGGAAGGTCAGGAAAAACCTTGCTAGCTAAGGTCAGGATGCTACAGAAATTTCACAAAGTAGCAACCAAAGCTCCCACCAGCATCGAAGTGAATGCATCACATTAGGCTGCCCCAAAGCTGATGCAAACCTCAAGATAGCCAAAAGACATCATAAGGAGAAGATAGCCTGCCCTTTCATCCACCTTCCAAATCTCAAACGGTGACTCTCTTCAGCAGGATCTCACCTACAGTCCTCCTTTTAAGGGATTGGGGAGAATGTCTCATTCCTCTGCTTCTTCCATGGGATACAAGGAATGCAGACAGAGAAGAGAATGATGCTGAGCTGACAGTAAAGAATCCACACAATAAGCACTGAGTAAATACTGGACTCTCCTTGGAAATTTTCCTTAACAACCTGATACCTCACTTTCCTCTTCCTTAAGGTGAGGTATAATATAGTAACTAAATGTGCAATATGTGTAAAATACTTCTACATGAGTGAGGAAGAGCAGGAGTTCTTCACTTCCTTATGCACCATGCATCCCTTTGATCCTTTGGCCACTTGGTAAAGCCTATAGATCTCTCTTCTCAGAAAGAAAATGTTTTGAACTTAAAGGATTCAAAGGAAATCACTTATATTTAAACACAGTAATCGAACTATTTTTAAACTGTGATACAGTAACACACACATTATATAACAAAATCCAGGTGGCAGGTTTATCTAGTGGCTGCCATTGATTTCAAAGAAGTGTTCGGCATAAATGATATTCCACACTATCCGTAACATCTGTAATGTGCTATGAAAATATCTAAGCTCTGTTGGTGACAGAGTCAAAGGTACTGCTTAAACTACTGTGACTTGTCGTTTGCATCTATTAATATAATTGAATGGCATGCTAAATTGCAGTAAGGCAAGTGAAAACAAGATATACTATTTTTTTCATCTGCATTCACAAGACTCCAGGATTAAAGAGGTCAATGTTCCCTGTTAAAACAGCGGGACTTCCTTACAGAGCTGGGGCATGGCGCAAGACCCCCATCTACCCCACCTCTTCTTCAGGCACACAGTTTGTCTTCCTAAGGATACGGTGGAAATCAGCCCTCCCTCTTTGCCTACCTCCAACAGTTTTCCCCCTCAGAGGGAAGAATTGCTTAAAAGCCCAGCTTGTTATTGTCCTGTCCCTCAGTCATGTCTGCAACACCATGGATTGCAGCACACCAGGCTTACCTGTCCTTCACCATCTCCCGCAGTCTGCTCACACTCATGCCTATTGAGTTAGTAATTCCATCCAACCATCTCATCCTCTGTCATCCCCTTCTCCTCCTGCCCTCAATATTTCCAAGCATCAGGGTCTTTTCTAATGAGTCACCTCTTCACATCAGATGGCCAAAATATTAGAGCTTCAGCTTCAGCATCAATACTTCAGTAAGTATTCAGGACTGATTTCCTTTAGGATTGACTGGTTTGATCTCCTTGCTGTCCAAGGGACTCTCGAGTCTTCTCTAGCACCACAGTTTGAAAGCATCGGTTCTTCGGTGCTCAGCCTTCTTTATGGTCCAACTCTCACATCCATACATGACTACTGGAAAAAACATATCTTTGACTATATGAACCTTTGTTGGCAAAGTGCCATCACTTTGGCACTTTTTAATATGCCATTTAGGTTTGTCATAGCTTTTCTTCCAAGTAGCAAGCGTCTTTTAATTTCATGGCTGCAGTCACCATCTGCAGTGATTTTGGAGCCCAATAAAATAAAAGTCTGTCACTGTTTCCATTTTCCCCATCTATTTGCCATGAAGTGATGGGACCGGATGCCATGATCTTTGTTGTGTGAATGTTGAGTTTTAAGCCAGCTTTTTCTCTCTCCTCTTCGACTTTCACAAGAGGCTCTTTGGTTTCTCTTCACTTTCTGCCATTAGGATGGCATCGTCTGCATATCTGAGGTTATTGATATTTCTCCCAGCAATCTTGATTCCAACTTGAGCTTCATCCAGCTCAGCATTTTACAGGATGTACTCATGTATTTTGCATCTAAGTTAAATAAGCAGGGTGACAATGTACAGTCTTGACGTACTCCTTTCCCTATTAGGAACAAGTCTGTTATTCCATGTCTGATTCTAACCATTGCTTCTTGACCTGCATACAGATTTCACAGGAGGCAGATAGGGTGGTCTGATAGTCCCATCTCTTTAAGAATTTTCTGCAGTTTGTTGTGACCCACACAGTCAAAGGCTTTAGCCAGGAAGTGTTCCCTTATTATCTCTAATTTTGTTGAAGAGATCCCTAATCTTCCCCATTCTATTGTTTTCCTCTATTTCTTTGCATTGTTCACTTAGGAAGGCTTTCTTAGCTCTCCTTGCTCTTCTTTGGAACTCTGCTTTCAGATGGATATATCTTTCCTTTTCTCCTTTGCATTTCACGTCTCTTCTTTTCTCAGCTATTTATAAGCCCTCTTCAGACAACCATTTTGCCTTTTTTCATTCCTTTTTGGGGGGGATGGTTTTGATCACCGCTTCCTGTACAATGTTATGAACCACTGTTAAAAACCTGTTGGTTGCATCAAGATCATAGGAAAACATTTGGAGACAAATGGGAACTTGGTTGATGTTAAACTCCAAGGTAAACAGTGAAACAGCCAGAGCAGAAGCAGATCTAGGGTTTGCCACACAATGCGCTGTTGTTAGGAGATAGCGGTAACAACACTATCTTGTGGGGAATTACCCAGGCTTGTGTGTCAGACACATGGGGGTGCACTTCTGGCTCTCCCACTGACTAACTCTGCCTCAGGGCAGTTGATTTCATGTCTCCAAGCCTCAGTCCCCACCTGAAAAAATGAGATAATAATAGTACTAACCACATATGTTTACTTTGAGGATAAAGAAGGTGAGCTAAACAAAAGGATTCCGCCCAGTGATTGATGCAGAATAAATGTTCAGTTCATGTGAGCTTTTAGAAGGAGCACTGCTATGTAAATTCTTTTCTGTGTTGTTGATCAGGTTCTGCAGGCAAAACATCAGATGTAGCATGTCACCTATACAAATACTATGCTGTTGCCATCCTGACTACAGCAAAGGGAATTGGAGGCAGGCTCATGCTACCTTAAATACCATGATATTAAAAGAGAGCCCATGGGTGTCCCTTCCATAAAAGCAGAGTGTCTCACCAAAGTAATGGCCCATTGCAGTACCTCAGTCACTGGGCTGAGCTGACTCCCTTTTTTCTTTGCATTCGAACTGTTAAATCCTGTCATACCTGTCTGCTTTGCAAATAGAGTTCCATCCCCTGCCAGACTCTGAAATAAGATGCTTAGTAACTTTACCCCAGCTGTTCACACTTCAGTTAGCACATGTCAATACAAGTGAGGTCTATTATGGTTCGGTGATTCTCCATCTCTTGTCAGTCAGCACAGCCTTCTGATTCCTGCTCCCTCCCTGCTCCTGGACTTCTTAAAGAATTTCTTATCATTTTGCTCTGTTTCTGTTTCCCTGATGCCTTCCTTCTCATTTTCTTTTTAATGTTTTATCAAAATCTGGCAACAAGTCTGAACACTGGCAGAAGTGAAAGACACACAAACTTGGGATCAGAAAAACACACACAGTCCCCACCACACCCCCAGCCCCACTCTCTTCCGTCCACAAAAATAGAGCCTGGAGCCTAAAACTTTAATCCCTGAGAAACTATTGTTTACTTTCTCAGAATTAATTAGACCAATAAATCTACTAACTTTCCAGGTAATAATTTATCGTCCAAAACATATTCCAAACCAGATTCATAGATGAGGCAAGATATTTGCAAAGTAAGTTCCAAGATCTACTGCCTGGGTGGCATCAAGTGGCATCTGAGAGCTTTTGGCCTATGTGCACATCAAAGCTTAGAGCCCACTTTATAATGACATGGGTGCCTCCTGGGGAAGACAAGGGGCCACATGGCAGCCTCCCAAATTTGTCACAGAGTAAGAGTAAGGAAATTTAGCTCACAGAGGAAATAAATATGGCCTGGAGGTTTCCAAATTCTCACAGAGAACTGTACATTTATATAGGATAACTATGCATGTTTTGATTGGGTATTTTTTATTAGCTCTTTTGAGGACTTACATAGGTTGAAATTACTTGAGCTTATTTATAAGACCAGAGAGAACTGAAGCTTAGAGAGATTATGAGCTGTCCAGTCACATGCTAAAGATGGTGGGGCCATGTCGATTTCTTTATGATTTATTTACTATAAGAAGAAAATGAAAATCCTATTGGATTTAATTAGCCTGGATAGTTGTATAATTTGAATTAATCCCAAAGCTCCTATGTATAGCACTTTTCTTTCTTTCTTTCTTTCTTTTTTGTGACAGAAAGCAGTGCATCAGAACAGGAAAGCCTTGGAATTCAGTGTCATTCATATAACCATTTCTCCAACAGCAGAGCAAACATTGTGAATTTGAATTCATTCTTGTGGTACCTCTACCTTAGTCCTGGAGAGCTACTGTCTTAGCAATTCAGATTGGCCCACGTGATATAAATATTTGTTATTTCTAATTAGCCATGTGCTCTTCCTATCTCACACCAATGAAACATCTAAATATAAAGGAAAAAGCATCTTTCAAAAAGGAACTACTTCAAGCTCTGCATATAATTTTTTGACCATCATTTTCAAAATAGCAGTGGTGCTTAAGGACCAGATATCTGTTCTTAAGCCCACTATCTGTGCTTAAGGACAGGTAACTGTTTAAATAACCTGTCTTTCTGTCAGCCATGTGTTGGATTCCATCATGTTTTTAGAGTCTTAACTCTTTCCCACCCTCTGTCTTTCTCATATGATTTCAGCATATATCTGCATATGACACTGTGGGATGAAGCACTGCAGGAGGTGCGTTAAATAACTGCTGATTGAACACCTAGTGTGTGGTGGACTTTGTTCTAGGAGCTAGGAATATAGCGGTGAACCAGATGAGATCTCTTGTTTTCTGAGAGCTTATGTTCTGGAGGAGCAAGATGGACAATGACCAAATAAAAACAGAAACATACTAGATAACTTCAGTTATTGAAATGTGCTGTAGAAGAAATAAAATACACCCAGCTGTGTGTTACTCTTCATGGACCATCCCTAGCCACTAGCAACAAATGTTTTCACCTGACAGACGTCTATTATATTTGAGTCAGAGTCAGAGCCACCTCAGCTTAAAGGTGATGTTCAAGTTACTCTTCATGGGCCACCTTTAACTCTTGGCAAAGGATGACTTTACCTGACAGACTTCTATATTTGAAGTACAATAGTCAGAGTCATCAGCAAACAATTGTGAATTGTCCTTAAGAAAAAAAAACAAAACGAGTATAATAAAGTAGAGGTGCTAAAGTGTGATTTGAAGACCTCTCAGAGGTCTTCTCAGGGGAAATATTTGAACTGAGACAGTAATAGTGAGAAAGGGTCATTATTTGAATATCTTGGAGCAAAGCACCTCCAGCATGCAGCATCCACAGAACAGGAGCAGCATCCATGGACAGTGAACAAGCCTGGCACGTTCAAGGATGAGGAAGATAGTCAAAATAACTGCAGCTGAATAAATAAGGAGAGGACCGGGTAGGTTAAGCCAGAGGGGTGGCTGGGCTAGATTATTTCTGTGCCTTGTAGGCCATGGTTAGAACTTGAATTTATTTTAAGTTCACTTTAAAGTCTTTAAAGGGCTGTCAATACAAGAAGAGACCTGAGGTGATTTACACATTTAGGAAGCCAGTTAGAATAAAGCACAGCTGCTGCCTTCAAGGAGCTGATAAACTATAGCACTAATTACGATTCAAGGCAGAAACTGAAGGATGGATTCCAAATGCTGAGCAGAGGCTCCAGGAACCTCTGGGATCCAGCTGGTAAATGGTGTTCTGAACTGTACTGAGTTTATAATCTAATATCAGGAGTTTAGCATTAAAGGGTAAACTTAGCTGGAGTCCTTGAATTCCAGGGGAAATATTTCTCATTTTTATTTTCTTTTTGAAATGTAATCACTAACTTCCATAGAGCACAATAAAATCTTTCAGTTCCTACAGAAAGGGCTTGTGTGGTACAAGACCTGACATCTAAACTTTCATCTCTTTGTTTTGTGCAGATGAGGAAGCATAATCCCCTGAGCATTCTGTACTCAAAGCAATCCCTCTTCTTTTGTGTTTCCTGATGGGGGCATTGAAAGAGGAATGTTTGACAATTTTAAATCTAGTTCGCAAAAAGTAAAGTCATTACTGAAACCAGAGAAGGCAATGGCACCCCACTCCAGTGCTCTTGCCTGGAAAATCCCTTGGACGGAGGAGCCTGGTAGGCTGTAGACCATGGGGTCGCTAAGGGTTGGAAATGACTGAGCGACTTCACTTTCACTTTTCACTTTCATGCACTGGAGAAGGAAATGGCAACCCACTCCAGTGTTCTTGCCTGGAGAATCCCAGAGACGGGGGAGCCTGGTGGGCTGCCGTCTATGAAGTCACACAGAGTCGGACACAACTGAAGCGACTTAGCAGCTGCAGCAGCAGCATTATTGAAACAATGTCCTTCATCCAGGAGATCATAGTGTCCACAAGGAGCAGAGTTCCAGAAATCAGGATCTCTGAGTTCCTGCAGTTGTTCAAGTGAGTTTAACCAAACATTTTCACTTTAAGGGTTGGCCCTGGAACACATGGCCAACATGAGGAAGTTGACTTAGACCATCCCTAAGTTCCTCAATATTACTTTTGCCTCCAGTGATCTGCTAACCCCTCTGCACTTGCATTGATTTTAAAGTGGGCCATAATGGCAGTGATTCTGTGCATTGAGAAACAGAATAGAAGGTCATTGAATTTGGGAATTTTTGTTATCCTGGGCTTTAGAGGAGGAATTGGGTATTATCCCCATCAAGGCTTTGGGACCTTCATAAAGGGGAAAGTGCTTTCACCAACTATTTGTGATCTGCATGAACAATGTTAACTTGTTTTGAGTGTTTGAATACTGAGAGGTTTATAATGGAGTATAAGACCTGCTTCAGAGATTCATGATCCATCTTAGAAGGTAAGACATAAATATATGAGATGAAATAATATGGTACAAGGTAAAAATGTGATATACCACAGGGAATTACATGATTAATTTTTAATTGATGGAGGTATGGACCAAAATAAATGCAGGAAAAACTGAATTCATGACTTCTGAAGGCTGTATTCAGTTATCCAGCTTATTGGATCATTGAACAAGTAGTTATTATGTGCTCACCTGGTGCTGAGAGCTCCACTAGGTGCTGGCGAGGAAGGGGTGAGCTGACATGGACCTGTTGTTGGGCAGATAGATCCATGACAGGAGTCTCTGGGAGGGAGCTGCTGATGGGTCAGATTTCTTCTCTTTTCTGGATGTCACCAAGATGATGACTGTAGATTCAACCATAAACTTAGGGTATCAGAATTTCCTGTGAAACCATCTGGTCTTGCACTTTTGTTTGTTGGGAGTTTTTAAATCACAGGTTAGGGATTAAGATCATGACATCCAGTCTCATCACTTAATGGCAAATAGATGGGGAAACAGTGGAAACAGTGGCTGATTTTATTTTTTTGGGCTCCAAAATCACTGCAGATGATGATTACAGCCATGAAATTAAAAGATGCTTACTCCTTGGAAGGAAAGTTATGACCAACCTAGACAGCATGTGAAAAAGCGGAGACATTACTTTGTCAACAAAGGTCCATCTAGTCAAGGCTATGGTTTTTCCATTAGTCATGTATGGATGTGAGAGTTGGACCCTAAAGAAAGCTGACCACTGAAGAATTGATGGTTTTGAACTGTGATGTTGGAGAAGACTCTTGGGAGTCCCTTGGACTGCAAGGAGATCCAACCAGTCCATCCTAGAGGAGATCAGTCCTGGGTGTTCATTGGCAGGACTAATGTTGAAGCTGAAATTCTAATACTTTGGCCACCTGATGCGAAGAGCTGACTCATTAGAAAAGACCCTGATACTGGGAGAGATTGAGGGCAGGAGGAGAAGGGGACGACAGAGGATGAGATGGTTGGATGGCATTACCGACTCGATGGACATGGGTTTGGGTAGACTCCGGCAGTTGGTGGTGGACAGGGAGGCCTAACGTGCTGTGATTCATGGGGTTGCAAACAGTCGGACATGACTGAGCAACTGAACTGAACTGAACTGAAATCACAGGTTCAATTTCAGTGCTTGTGAATGGCCCATCCATATTAATATTCTCTATTTCTTCCTGATTCAGTGTTGGGAGATTGTAAGAATTTGTCCATTTCTTCTGGGTTGTTCCTTTCATTGGCATACAGTCACTTGTAGTAGTCTCTTATGATTCTTTGTATTTTTGTGGTGTCAGTTGTAACTTCTTTTTTATTCTTATTTTAATTTCTAATTGTATAGATTTGGGCCCTCTCCTTTTTTTTTTCTTTATGAATCAGGTTAAAAGTTTATCAATTTTGTTTATCTTTTCAAAGAAGCAGCTTTTAGTTTCATTGATCTTTTCTGGTTCTTTTTTTTTTTTGTCCCATTTATTTCTGCTCAGATCTTTATGATTTATTTCTTTCTACTAATTTTTGGTTTTGTTTTTTCTTCTTTCTCCAGTTACTTTAGGTGTAAGGTTAGGTTGTTTATTTGAGATTTTTATTTGTTTTTATTTTTAGTTGGAAGATAATTGCTTTACAATGTATAATTTTCTGCTGTACAACATGAATCAGTTATAAGTATATCTAAATATATATATTTAAAATATTTAATATATATTATATATTTATACATACTTATAACTGAGGGGATACACACACACACACACACACACACATATATATATATATACACCTTCCCTCTTGAGCCTCCCTTGTTCCTGACATAACCTTTTATCTCTATAAACTTCCCTCTTAGAACTGCTTTTGCCACATCCCATAGGTTTTGAATCATTATGTTTTCCTTTTCATTTGTTGGGAAAGGGGGAGGATGGGATTAACATATACATACTACTATATATAAAATAGATAACCAACAAGCACTTACTGTATAGCACAGGAAACTATATTCAGTATTTTGTAATATCATTTAAGGGAAAATAATCTGAAAAAGAATACACACACACACACACACACACACATATACATAACTGAATCAGTTTCCTATACACCTGAAACTAACATGACATTGTACATCAATTATACTTCAATTTAAAAAATTTTAAAAAGAATTTCTTGTGACTTCTCCTAAGATTTGCAGAGTTAGAAACCTAACCAATAACCAGCTACCTATTACCTTTCTCCAGAGTTCTGTACAGAGATCACACATCCTCAGTTAGAATGCCTCTAAGGACAAACAGTCTCTGAGATGTCCGTTTCCACTATTCTATGGCTATAGCAGTTAACTTGTTTCTTTCATACCGAAACAGACTCTGCCTCTTTCATACAGTCATCTTCCTCTTCACTGGGAAAGCAGTGGGCTCTCGCCCAAAAGGAAGCTTTGCAGACTTACTTCTCTGCTGTGACCAAAGAACAATTTAAAACAATTCAATATGCAAGAAGTAATAATATTTTAAAGATAGATAACTTAAACTATTCCATTACCAATCAACATCTGTGATGACACAGCTGGTAAAGTATAGACAGATTATTTCAGGTTTTGTCTAGCTCTGGTTGTTTATTTAGCAAAGACTACTTCCTTGTTCATTATGTATTACTCAAGGATATGTTTAATAAGTAGGACACATCCTCACATTAAAGGTGAATTCCCAGACTTAAAAGGGAGTATGAATTTTAGAAGCTATTTCCTGTAAATTTGTCATAGATTGTTTTCATTAGCTCCATTAGGATGATTTGGCAGTTATTAAAATTGATTCTCGGCCTAGTGATTTTCTAGTGTGCCATGTTTCCTAGTTCTTATTGACCTCTGGGGCCCTAAAATAGGTCTATAAACAGAGAAAATAATTTATATATAATTTTAAGAAATCCTTCTTCTTGTATCACTTAGATTTGCTCTTGCAGTGACCCCCATGACAAAGCAGTCCTGCATCATTAACTTAGTGTCTGTCACATGGCAGCACCCTGCCAAGGACCTGGCATCTAGTGGTTAATAATCCCTGTTATCACAAGGGACAGACACCCAAATCAGTAGCCTCAGGGCCTGATTGACTCTCATGATCTTCATGTCCAGGTTGCAGGCACAGCTGCTCGCCCAGGGCTCACACCATGTCCTCAGGTTTTGGTCTCACACTCTTCATCTCTTGGCTGAACTTCCTCTGGGTTGGCTGTGTCCTCAGGTAGGTTTCCTTCATGGAAGCAAGGTGGTTACCAGAATCTCCAGCTCTACCTTGTCCTCTCAGCAGCGCCAGAGGAGAGAAACCCTCCCCAAAAGTCCTGTAGTCTTTGGCCTAGTTGGGCCGTAGACCCATTTCAAATCCAGTTCCAGATTGTTCCAGGGAATAAAACAAGCTGATTGACCAATTCTGAGCCACAAGGTTACCCTGGAACAGGAGTTGGGGGAGAAGTAGGGCCATCCTCTTGAGCCTACTAATCACATGGAGAGAATGGGAGGAGGAATAGTTCTGGAAGAAAATTGGGCAGTTGGATGCTTGGCAGGCAAAAACAGTAGATGTCCTCTATAGTAACCAAGGTTACTATGGAGGGTTGTGTAACTTTTGAGTCAGAAGAGAGGGTCTTTTAAGTAGGTAGATGAATGAACATTTAGATAGTTAGTGGCAGAACCTGAGAGAGAACCCAGGTCTTCTGACTTCTATCCAGTTGATCTTTCATAAATGTTCATAAATGTTTTACCTCTGAAAGTCAGTTACACAATTTGTGGGGTCCAGTGAGAAATGAAAATGTGAATCCTTTTGTTCAAAAATTTCAGATAGCCACAATCAGGCATTAAACCAAGGGCATAGATCATACTCTCATGAAGTCAGTCTTGTTCAGTCAATACCACGTCTTGTATACAGGCCACAGCATTTGTCACAATATAGGTGTGCAAGACTTAGAAGATACTACCTTCTATTCCAACCAGCTTTTAATGTAATTTGTAAATGGAAGAGTTACCCAGACTCCAACAAAGATACTTTGTTGCTTCACTGACTACCTAAAGCCTTTGTCTGTGTGGATCACAACAAACTGTGGAAAATTCTTAAAGAGATGGGAATACCAGACCACCTTACCTGCCTCCTGCGAAACAAGTATTCAGGTCAAGAAACAACAGAACCAGAAATCGAACAATGGACTGGTTCCAAATTGGGAAAGGAGTACATCAAGGCTGTATATTGTCACTCTGCTTGTTTAACTTGTATGCAGAGTACATCATGTAAAATGTCAGGCTGGATGAAGCACAAGCAGGAATCAAGATTGTCAGGGAGAAATATCAACAACCTCAGATATGCAAATGACACCACCCTTTTGACAGAAAGTGAAGAACTAAAGAGCCTCTTGAAGGTGAAAAAGGAGAGTGAAAATGTTGGCATAAAACTCAATGTTCAAAGATCTTAAGATCATGCCATCCCCTCACTTCATGGCAAGTAGATGGGGAAACAATGTAAACAGTGAGAGACTTTATTGGGCTCAAAAATCACTGCAGATGGTGACTGTAGCCACAAAATTAAAAGATGCTTACTCCCTGGAGAAAAAGCAATGACAAACCTAGACAGCATGTTCGAAAGCAGAAGTATCACTTTGCCGACAAAGGTCTGTATAGTCAAAGCTATGGTTTTTTCAGTAGTCATGTATGGATGTGAGAGTTGGACCATAAAGAAGGGTGAGTGCTGAAGAATTGATGCTTTTGAACTGTTGTGTTAGAGAAGACTCTTGAGAATCTCTTGGACTGCAAGGAGATCAAGCCAGTCAATACTAAAGAAAATCAGTCCTGAATATTCACTGGAATGATTGATGCTGCTTAAGCTGAGTCTCCAATACTTTGGTCACCTGATGCAAAGAGTGGATTCATTGAAAAAAACCCTGATGGCTGGGAAAGATTGAAGGCGGCAGGAGAAGGGGACAACAGAGGATGACATGGTTGGATGGTATCACTGACTCAATGGACATGAGTTTGAGCATGCTCCATGAGATGTTGAAGGACAGGGAAGCCTGATATGCTGCAGTCCATGGAATCTTATAGAGTCAGACACTACTGAGCCACTGAATAACAATAGCCAAGGTACAGTGATTGTAGAGAAATATATGAAACTGGTGTTACTTTTTGTCAAAAAAAGAAAAAAAACCACAGATCACAAGAATGAATCTTATCTTGGGCCAAATAAATAGGAGCATAAATTCCAAAAAGAGAGAAGAGATAGTCCCCCTCTATGTTGATCAGGTTCTGTATCTAGTATTGGATTATGTTCTAACTGCCATATCCCTTAAAGACATTTTAAAAGATTTGAAATCATGTCATCTGTCCATAGTACCAGAGATTTGTTTTTCTGATCGTTTGTGTAAGCATCTCTTATAGATTGGATGGTGTTCCCTCCAAATTTAGATTTGAAGCCCTAACCCTCAATGTGACTGTATTTGATGATATGGCCTTGAAGGAGGTAACTAAGGTTAAATGAAGTCATAAAGACATGGCCTTAATCCAGTAGAATTGATGTCCTTGTAAGAAGAGGAAGAGACACAAGGAGCATGGACACACAAAGAAAGGCCATGTGAGAGCATAGCAAGAAGGCAGCTATATGTAAACCAGGAAGAGAAACCTCAGGAGAAACCAACCCTGCCAGCACCTTGAACTTGGACCTCCAGCCTCAGAATTGGGAAAAAATTAATTCTGTTGTTTGACAACAGAATTCTGTGGTATTTGTTATGGCAACCTTAGTAGACTAACGGAGAATCTGGTAGTGAATATTTAGTGAATAAGAGGATACTTAAAGAAACTAAGCATCCCAGAGAAGATTTAGGAGAAATATTAGAATTAACTCTGGAAGAAGGAGTATGTTCTGTGTATCCATAGAAGGAAGATTTAACACTATAAGGCTGAATCAACATAAGGAAGACTATCAACAATCAGACTTTCTTATAATTCCTCCAGGGAGGACATTATTACAGGCTCTGCTCCTAGAGTTTAATGGTACCTCAGAGGGAGTCCAGTTGCAGGAAAATATCTGTGAGGACAGACCAATTTGAGAAAAGCTCAAAGCATGAAACATTTTCAGAAAGGAAACTGGGTGGGGGGGCAAGATTTGCTCATTTGAGGATGGTTTCTGCAAGAAGTTCTAGAGAAAGGATACTTTATGAAATTCAGGGAGGAAAAATGAAGGTTGTATATTTCTTATTAGAATGGTGGGATTGCAGAGGAAATTATCAGAGATTAGACTGGGTTATTTAAAACTGTGGTTTAATGTAAACAAATTACAAGATAAGTTTTTAAAAAATATACCTCAAGTACTTGCCAGAATTTAGTTTATACTTTGCACTGTATTTGGCACAGTTTCTTTCAGTTCAGTTCAGTTGTTCAGTCGTATCCTATGCTTTGCGACCCCATGGACTGCAACACGCCAGGCTTCCCGCCCATCACCAACTCCTGGGGCTTGATCAAACTCATGTCCATTGAGTCGGTGATGCCATCCAACCATCTCATCCTCTGTCATCCCCTTCTCCTCCTGCCTTCAATCTTCCCCAGCATCAGGGTCTTTTATAATGAGTCAATTCTTCGCATCAGGTGGCCAAAGTATTCGAGTTTCAGCTTCAGCATCAGTCCTTCCAACGAATATTTGGGACTGATTTTCTTTTGGATGGACTGGTTGGATCTCCTTGCAGTCCAAGAGATTCTCAAGAGTCTTCTCCAACACCACAATTCAAAACCATCAGTTCTTCAGTGCTCAGCTTTCTTGTGGTCCAGCTCTCGCATCCATACATCACTACTGGATTTAAAAACCATAGCTTTGACTAGACGGACATTTGTTGGCAAAGTAATGTCTCTGCTTTTTAATATGCTGTCTAGGTTGGTCATAGCTTTTCTTCCAAGGAGCAAGTGTCTTTTAATTTCATGGCTGCAGTCACCATCTGAACTGATTTTGGAGCCCCCAAAAATAAAGTCTCTCACTATTTCCATTGTTTCCCCATCTATTTGTCATGAAGTGAGGGGACAAGATGCCATGATCTTAGTTTTCTGAATGTTGAGTTTTAAGCCAACTTTTTCACTCTCCTCTTTCACATTCATCAGGAGGATCTTTAGGTCTTCTTCACTTTCAACCATAAGGGTGGTGTCATCTGCATATCTGAGGTTATTGATATTTCTCCCAGCAATCTTGATTCCAACTTGAGCTACATCCAGCCCGTCATTTAGCATGAGGAACTCTGCATATAAGTTAAATAAGCAGGGTTACAATCCACAGCCTTGACGTACTCCTTCCCCAATTTGGAACCAGTCTGTTGTTCCATGTCCAGTTCTAACTCTTGCTTCTTGACCAACGTACAAATTTCTCAGGAGGCAGGTAAAGTGGTCTGGTATTCCCATCTTTCAAGAATTTTCCACAGTTTGTTGTGATACACACAATCAAAGGCTTTGACATAGTCAATAAAGCAGAAGTAGATGTTTTTCTGGAACTCTCTTGCTTTGTCGATGATCCAACAGATGTTAACAATTTTATCTCTGGTTCCTCTGGCTTTTCTAAGTCCAGCTTGAACCTCTGGAAGTCCATGGTTCACATCCTGTTGAAGCCTGGCTTGGAGAATTTTGAGCATTACTTTGGTAGTGTGTGAGATGAGTACAATTGTGCAGTAGTTTGAGCATTCTTTGGCATTGCCTTTCTTTGGGATTGGAATGAAAACGGACCTTTTCCACTCCTGTGGCCACTGCTGAGTTTTCCAAATTTGCTGGCACATTGAGTCCAGCACTTTCACAGAATCATCTTTTAGGATTTGAAATAGCACAACTGGAATTCCATCACCTCCACTAGCTTTGTTCATAGTGATGCTTTTAAAGCCCACTTGACTTCATATTTCAGGATGTCTGGCTCTAGGCGAGTGATAACACCATTGTGGCTATCTGGGTCATCAAGATCTTTTTTGAATAGTTCTTTTTTGTATTCTTGCCACCTCTTCTTAATATCTTCTGCTTCTGTTAGGTCTATACCATTTCTGTCCTTTCTTGTGCCCATCTTTGCTTGAAATGTTCCCTTGGTATCTCCAATTTTCTTGACGAGATCTCTAGTCTTTTCTATTCTATTGTTTTCTTTTATTTCTTTGCATTGATCACTGAGGAAAGCTTTCTTATCTCTCCTCGATATTATTTGGAACTCTGCATTCAAATGGGGATATCTTTCTTTTTCTCCTTTGCCTTTTGCTTCTCTTCTTTTCTCAACTATTTGTAAGGGCTCCTCAGACAACCATTTTGCATTTTTGCATTTCTTTTTCTTGGAGATGGTCTTGATCACTGCCTCCTATACAATGTCGTGAACCTCCTTCCATAGTTCAGGCACTCTATCAGATCTAAACCCTATCAGGCACTCTATCAGATCTGTTTGTTACTTCCACTGTATAATCATAAGGGATTTGATTTAGGTCATACCTGAATGGTCTAGTGGTTTTTCCTACTTTCTTCAATTTAAGTCTGAATTTGGCAATAAGGAGTTCATGATCTGAGCCACAGTCAGCTCCTGCTCTTGTTTTTGCTGACTGTATGGAGCGTCTCCATATTTGGCTGCAGAGAATATAATCACTCTGATTTCGGTATTGACCATCTGGTCATGTCCGTGTGTAGAGTCTTCTCTTGTTTTGTTGGAAGAGGGTGTTTGCTATGACCAGTGCATTCTCCTGGCAAAACTCTGTTATGCTTTGACCTGCTTCATTTTGTTTTCCAAAGCCAAATTTGCCTGTGACTCCAGGTATTTGTTGACTTCCTACTTTTGCATTCCAGTCCCCTATAATAAAAAGGACATCTTTTTTGGGTGTTATTTCTAGAAGGTCTTTTAGGTCTTCATAGAATCGTTTGACTTCAGCTTCTTCAGCATTATTGTCGGGGCACAGACTTGGATTACTATGATAGTGAATGGTTTGCCTTGGAAACAAACAGAGATCATTCTGTCATTTCTGAGACTGCACCCAAGTTCTGCATTTTGGACTCTTTTGTTGATTATGATGGCACCTCCATTTCTTCTAAGGGATTCCTGCCCACAGTAGTAGATATAATGGTCATCTGAGTTAAATTCACCCATTCCAGTCCATTTTAGCTCACTGATTACTAAAATGTCGATTTCACTCTTGCTCTCTCTTGTTTGACCACTTCTAGTTTGCCTTGATTCATGGACCTAACATTCCAGTTTCCTACGCAATATTGCTCTTTACAGCATCGAACTTTACTTCCATCGCCCGTGACATCCACAACTGGATGTTGTTCTTGCTTTGGCTCCACCTCTTCATTCTTTCTGGAGTTATTTCTCCTCTGATCTCCAGTAGCATATTGGGCACCTACCAACCTAGGGAGTTCATCTTTCAGTGTCCTATCTCTTTGCCTTTTCATACTGTTTATGGGGTTCTCAAGGCAAGAATACTGAAGTGGTTTGCCATTCCCTTCTCCAGTGGACCACATTTTGTCAGAACTCTCCACAATGACCCATCCAACTTGGGTGACCCTACATGGTATAGCACATAGTTTCATTGAGTTAGACAAGGCTGTGGTCCATGTGATCAGTTTGGTTAGTTTTCTGTGATTGTGGTTTTCATTCTGTCTTCCCTCTGATGGATAAGGATAAGAAGCTTATGGAAGCTTTCTGATGGGAGAGACTGATTGAGGGGAAAACTGAATGGTGGGGCTATGCTCAGTAAATCTTTAATCCAATTTTCTGTTGATGGGCATGTCTGTTTTCCCTCCCTGTTGTTTGACCTGAGGCCAAACTATTTGTTAACAAAGTTATTTAACTATTATTAACTGTCATTAATAGTTAATAAAAGCACCTCACTATAGGCATTGATGTGGGTACATTTCTATAAACACACACACATGCAATTGGGATAAATAAATCCTTGACAGTACTTAGCTATGAATCCTAAAATCTAAGTCTAAACAGGTGTGTTATCAGAAGAAATACTAACAGTTCATCTGATGATGGCATACAGAGCAGAGGGTACAGTCCGGAGGGGAAGTCAGTTCATTTCTTTAGACTCTGCTTCAATCATTAATCATATTAAAATATCACATTAACTACTACCGATAAGTGAAGGGGGGAAAAATAGCTGCAAGAGTATGAACCATAGCAAATTATTTTAGGCGAAGCCAGGATTTAACCTACAAAGTCACTTAGATTTATCCCATAGTTGCTTAGTGCAGAAAATACAGCTAACTAGTCTTCTGTTTTTTTTAACACTCTGTCAAGAACTTTGGGTATTGCTATCTGATAGATAATGTGAACTGCATGTGTAATTGTAACTAAAAAATAAAAAGAAACAGGTGAAATTAATTTTGATAATACATTTTATTTTACCCAGTATATCCAAAATATTATCATTTTAATATCAATATAAATGATCAAATAAGATTTTGTTTTTTGGCTGAACCTCAGAAATGTTGGACTAGCCTCATTTCGGGTGCTCAGTAGCAACATGGCTGGTGGCTATGCACAGCACAGAGAGCAGTGGCTTCCAACTTGTTCTCTATACATGCCTATAAGGAAAAAAGTGAACATGCATCTCAGCATAGGTATGTGTATTTCTTTAGAAGTTATAAACATGGGTTACATTCTTAATACATAAAAGATGTCTTGTTTCATCTGTATCTCATTTGACTTATCTTTTTGTATATTTTAGAATGTATATATTGATAACATAACCCATGTGTGCAATTTCTAAAGAAAAAATTTGCATATGCTGGGATGTAACTTCTTTCCTCATAGGCATATCTTAAAATTTTTCACTTACTGGTAATTCTAAAATTTTACTCATTAATATGACTATTATTGGTAAATACAATATGATAAAAATAAGCCTCATTATGTTGGAAAATCTTGATTTGACATTTGTAATACTTTTAATTCAGCAACTCGAAGATCTGTCACTATATTCAGTTTACTTTGATTCTTGGTTTTAATGGCTGTCGAAGCTGAGAAAAATAATAGCTTCCAAAGAGAAATAGGTCTAATTTAAAGAAGTGCATTAGTGGTTGTCCTTGAACTCATGATGCTAATATTTCATCCCATCCACTAATTATGCAGAAGTCTTTGCAGTAATTTAACATGCAAGTTTCCACTTCTCTCATGTCAGTCAGTGGCTTTTTAGTTGCTTTCTTGTATTTTTTTTTTTTTCATGCTGGACGAGAACGACAACGCGCCTGCGCTGCTGCCGCTCTGGCCAGGCACTCTTTCTTGTATTTTTAAGAAATGGAGTCAAAGTCCACTGAAACTCTTTATTATGAAGATTTGCAAAGCGATTGGAAAATTCTGTGTGTCAGGCCCTAAGATGACCCTTCATGGTTTCTCCCTCCTGGAGTTCACACTTTGGTGGAATCACCCTCCCTTGAGTGTGGACATGACATGTGACTGATTTGCAGCTGATAGAATATGACAATGGTGATTGGATATCACTCTCATGATTGTGTTTGGTTATATTAGACTCTATCTTAGCAGACTGAAATGAGAGACTCTTCTTGTGATCTGGAGGAAATGAGTGGACATGCTGGAGAAGCCCACATAGCCAAGAACAGTGGTGACCCTGAAGTCCTATGGGCAGCTTCTAGAACCTGTAGAGAGTCTCCAGCTAGCATCCAGCAAAAAAATTGGGTCCTCAGTCATACAGAAATGAATTCTGCCAACAACCTGAATGAACTTGGAAGCAGTTTCTTCCCCAGTTGAGCCTCCAGATGAAAAAAGACAGTCCAATTGAGACCTTACCTGCAGCTTGTAAAAACCCTAGGCAGTAACCCCTAAACAGTGTCCAAACTCCTGACCCAGGAAATAACAAACTGTGAGATAAAAGATGCATGTGTTTTGTTTTAAGCTGCCAAATTTCTGGTAATTTGTTGTACAGCAATAGAAAATATATGCTGATAATTTTTTAAGTGTACAGATATAAAAGTTTTTCATAGTTGGCACATAATCATATTTACAGAATCAGAGAGTAATAAAAATATTTCCAAATATCTATTTTCCAAGTGCTCTATCCAAAATAAGAATTTCCTTTGTAAAAGTCCACTTTTACAAAAGTAGGCCTAGAGTCTACTGTAATTTAAAAGTTGATTTTTGAAGGTTTTTAAATTTAATTTTTAAAATTAATCACATCAATATAGCCATTTGTACTTTTGACTTCTTGACTGTATTAGCTTACTTATGAACGATGTGATGAATGAATTTCAACTTTAGTATTATCTATGTAACATTATCCCAGAAACTTAAAGAAATTTTCTAATCAGAGTGTTGTGGGAAATGGGGCATGAAAGGATGGTCATGTCCCAGTAAGTCCCTGGGATGGGCTGCTGAGTGAGGGTCTTTGACTTCAGGCAGGAAAGAAATTCAAAGTGAGCCATAGTAGAGTGAAAGCAGGTTTATTTTGAAAGATACACACTGCAAAGACCGAATGCAGTCCATCTCAGAAGGCAACAGTGGGCTCCAAGGTGTGGGGGTGGTTAGCTTTTTATAGGCTGGGTTGTTTCGTAGGCTAATGAGTGGAGAAAATATTCTGGCTGTCTTGGAGAAGGGTTAGATATTTCTAGGATTTGGGGCACCACTCACTTTTTGGCCTTTTATGGTTGCCCTCAGGACTGTCATGGCATCTGTGGGTGTGTCATCTCACATGCTCTTATATTATGATGAATATGTAATGAGGGTCAAGATCTACTGGAAGCTGAGTCATCTGCCATCTTGGACCTAGTAGATTCTAGGTATCCTGTTGTTCTTGATGATTGTGTGATTCTTTTAATGGCTGTGCCCTGCCTCCTTCCTTCCTGTCTCAAGAGGAGCCACTCTATGAGTGAATACACTTAAATATTTTCTTCACAAAATGTTGTGTTAATTATAGAAGTCATCTACTCTCAAAAAAAAATCTTCTTTAGTTATATTTAATTTAACAACATGCCAAAAAAAGCAATTCTTCATGTTGTTTATTATTGAAATCTAATCTAGCAGATAGCATGCATCAAGACATCTAGAAATGTCTGTACTTTCATCTTGGCTGTAGGATAAAACTCCTTTCATGTATCATCTGGTCTAGAAGTTTTTTCCTCCAGTCTGTAGCAGTATAGTCTATGCATATTCTGAAAGTATTTTGCTACTGTGGTATAATAAAAACATAAGTACTTGGTAATTGTCCCTGGTCTCTGGCACAGAGCTCCTAAAACCCTTGAAATTTCCTAAGGGGAAGGAGTCTTTTGTTATTCATTACAACCTCCTTTCTGATCATACCTGAATTTGTGCTAATGAGGTGCTAAATGAGGTAACAAAATGGAAGTTACTGGAAACCTTAACAAGAGCAGTTTCAGTGGGGAAGCTGGGAAGAAGCCAGCTTGTTAATAAATAAGAGTCAGTTGAAGGTTAGAAAGTGGACTCAGCATATGTAAACAACTCTTTTGGGAAGTTTAATATAGAAGGGAATGGAAAAATGGGATTATGACTAGGAGAATATGTGGGGTTCAGGGAGAGTTTTGGTTCTGTGACTTGTTGGTTTTATGATGAGAGATCTTTGAGCATGTTTGCTGAGGGAAATGAACCAGTACAAAGAAAAGAGAGAGAGAAATGGAAGGGAAGGGGATGAAATCTGGAGCACAGAGGAGGGGCTGGCTTTGTGAAGAAGATATTGACCTTCATTGTGGTAGGAGAGAAGAGTAGGGGAGAATTTAAGATTGTAAGTATAGATTGGTTCGGCCCTTTGGTTGCTGAAAGACAAGGAGATTTTCCCTGGTAACTTCAGATTTCTTGATGAGGAGGGGAGCTCATCTTTAGTGGAGGAAAGAATGTAGGAAGTATGAGGAGATAGAAGGTCTCCTGAGAAAAAGAGAAATCCAGCCTAATAGCGAAACAGTAGGTTTACTGGAATGCATTGAATACCTCAGGCAGATACAATAGGAATAAAAGTGAAAATAGCCCCCTTTTTTAATTTATCTGGTAACATTCATCTGCTCAACTGTGATCTTAAGACAGATGATGTTCATCTGGTCTGATGTTTTTCCAGCAGAAGATGGAAAAGGGAATGATGGACAGTCAAGCTAAGTAGATTTGTAAGGGAGTTATTATAATGATGGATGATGGAATCAAGACTAAATAAGATGGTAAATGAAGCCAGACGGGACTTTGGGCAGGGGGTGGTGGCGAGCAACATGTTATGTCCTGTACATTTTCTCATACATGAAGGGACTGACCTTAATCAGTTGACAAGCCAAAAACTTAGACAACAAAATGGTAGGTTTGCCTTCTCTGTGCCATGCACCTGGTTTGGATTTTTCTTTTCTCTACAGTGACTGGCTTGAACACTTATTTATATTTATCTTCTTACTTAATCCCATCAGTACTTGTTTAACTAAAAATTTGGCATTGGTTTTCCCCAGTCACCTCGAGGTGAAGCCTTCATTTTTGCTATATTAGTAATGCCTCTGAAGTAAGACTCCTTTCTTTTTTCTTGCAAAAAGAATTTAACTCAAGATTATTTCAAAGTTAGTCATTTTCACCATTTCATTTTATTGTTTAATATGCAGAATCGACAGAGCCAGGTGCAAGAAAGCAGACCAAGCATGTTGCTCTTGCACAGCCTCACTACCATGCAATATATCTACCTCATTTGTCCATTTACAGTCTCTTTTAGCAAATAAAGAGTTTGAGGCATGTGAGTGAAAACACACATGCCTTTAGATGTGATTAGCATCTAAATTAAATCATCCAATGCCATATTTGGTTTGCTTCTTAGCATAAATCATATCTAACAGCTCATGTGTTTTCAAAGTCAGCAAGTTTAGACTCTGTTCTACAGAGGCAGTTGAAAATAAAAATGCCTTGATGATCAATTACTTCTTGAAATGTCTGTTTTTACAACCTCCAAGACTTGAACTTGGGCCTCATTCCAAACAATGGAAGGCCCAAAATTTTTGGAAATGTATGAATATCATTTTGAATCTGGCCCCACCCTATCATTTTGAGACAAAAGACTCACTCTCGCATATGCTGCCATGATCATGTAAAAATCATCCTCAGATACTCGTATTGACCATGGTCTTCATTCTGATCTGACCCAGCTTGTGCTTTGCTTCTATACGTCTTCGTTTCTCACTTCTTTCATTTACATAACATCTGGCATGATTGACCTGGCTTCATCTTTTTGCTTTCTCTCTCAGCCTCAGTGAGACTCTCCCCTGACTATGTCATGTTTTGGACATTCTGAATAATCGTCCTCTCTGGTTTGGAGTGGCCTCCTGGAAACTTAGGACACTGACATAGGTATTCAGAAACACCACATTCCCTGGGTTTGCTTCAACCACGGTGTAGACAGTATGCACCTTGTCAGTACTTTTATTCAAGTGCTGAAATGGCAGCTAGCAAGTTTTGTGTGTCTGCCAAGAGTCAATCTTCTATGCATAGGCCCATCTGTTCTGAAGAAGTTCCAAGGACAGTGTTTGCCATGCAGGTGCCAGTTAATGAATATTTGAATGCATAAATATAGTAAATAATACATGGACTGTTTACTGTATTACAAATTTACTTGTACCTACCATTGTTGGGTGATTTATGTGATATAGCCTTCAAAATAGCCCTGTGAGGGAGGTACTGTTATACCTTCAATTGTTAGTTTAATGCAGTAGAGGGGAAGACTTGGACTTAAATTCCTCCTTCACTGCCATTTCTGTTCAATGAAGAGACTGGATTTTTGGACAACTCTAAGTCTCAGGACTATAATCTTAGCATCCACTGCTGCATTTCCACTCCTACCCTTAAGCAGTGGAGCAGGCATTAGACCTGAAGTCAGGCCAAGTATCAGTGAACCTAACACCTAAAATGGGTAACTAATATGCACTGAGTATTTTCTATAAGCCAGACCCTGTGTATTATCACATTGAATCTTCACTGACTCCTCTAGATATTGTGCTTCTTCAAGTTTTTACATGTCAAATAAGGCTCCAAGAGGTAAGTAATTCATCCAAATTTACCCAGCTAGTAAGTGGTGGAGCTAGAAAGAAACCCAGTTAAGTTTGGCTTTGAAGCCAGTGTTCTTTTTACCATAGTACTTTACTAAAGGTATGAAACTTTTATGTTAAGTCATGTTTCAGACAGCTTCATCTTCAACTTTTACAAAAGCTCATAAGTTCTTATAGTTGGGTCAAAGTCAAGGTATTGATTTAGAAATTGCTGTACCAGCTAACAACTCCCTTTCCTTTCCCAAATATTGTCAATTCTAAGAAAAAGGAGGAACAGAGTTTTTCACACACAAGGGAAACCTCCGGAGTGGAAATGGAGCCACTGTTTGACCCTACTCATTGATTTGTATGAACTTTTATTCACTCTTAATGTGAGTTATAGCTGGGAATTGAGATAGTTGAACCAAATTCTGAAACTTTAGGTATATTCCCAGTATCATTCTTTGTTTTTTTAAATTGAAGCATAGTTGATTTACAATCTTGTGTTGGTTTCAGGCATACAGCAAAATGATTCAGTTATTTTATATAAATACAAAAGAATATATATTATTTTTCAGATTCTTTTCCTTTATAGTTTATTATAAAATACTGAGTATAGTTCCCTGTGCTATACAGTAGGTCCTCGTTGGTCACCTGTTTTATATATGGTCGTGTGTATATGTTAACCCTGAACTCCTAATTTATCCCTCCAGCTTTCCCCTTTGGTAACTGGAAGTTTGTTTTCTAGGTCTGTGGGTCTATTTCTGTTTTGTAAATAAGTTCATCTGTATCATTTATAAGTGATATCGCATAATATTTGTCTTTGTTTGACTTACTTCACTTAGTATGATAATCTCTAGGTCTATCCATGTTGCTGCAAATGGCATTATTTCATTCATTTTCATGTCTGAGTAATATTTCATTGTATATTATACCACATCTTCTTTATCCATTCATTTGCCAATGGACATTTAGGTTACTTCCTTGATGTCTTAGTTATTGTAAGTAATACTGCAGTGAACATTGGGGTGCATGCATCTTTTTGGATTATGGTTTTCTCCAAATATATGCCCAGTAGTAGAAGCTTTGTTATTAATAAAAAAAAATGCAATGCTGTTAATTGAAGTCTTAAGTATAAAGACTTCCTCTGCGATGAGTGGTCTGCCTGACTCCTGTTTCAATGGATCAGGCTCCTCTGCTGAGGTTTCATGGCCACTAGAATTTTTCTCTTGCCAGTCTGTCCAATTCTAGTCATACTTTTTGATGATCCAATAGTCCAGTTCCCACATCTCTATCCACACTCATATTGTTGCCTCTTTGTCTCTGCCCTGCTCACTTACTCAAATTTGCCTGCCAACTTGTGTAATACCAACTGTGATTTCACCTCCTGCACGAACTCTAACCTGATTTGTGTGCTGACTAAGGGTACAAATTTTGGGGTTCAGAAGACCTGAGTTCAAATCTTTAAAGTCTCTACTTAGTGTTAGTCACCAAGTAATAGTGAGTCACTTCTCTAATATTGTAACTTATCTGACCTACCTTAGAAGTTGTAAGAATAAGATTAAATCATACATATAGAACACTTACTTCAGGCTCTGGCATGTAGCAAGTGATTATTAAATATTATCTACCTCTTATTGTTTCCAATAAGAAGCCTTTTTTCTAGGCTGTACTCTCAAAGCAAAGGGAAAGAGTTATAATATTTATTTGGGTGGGAGCTGATAACTTGGGGATGCTCTTAGGAGAGAGTCCATAATAACTTGCCTCCAAGAGAGACACCATCTGTATTTTGATTTTTTAATATAAAAATAAAAGAATTTTCTTTATTTTTCTATTCCATGCCATTCTATGGTCTAAAAGTGAAAATATTCTTCCCTCAACTCTTTGAATTTATTTGACCAGCAAAATGCAACAGAACTGACATTGTGGAACTAACAAGGTGAGGTTCAGTGAATCCTTGCAACTTCTTCGGGATCTCCTAGAACATTTGTTCTTGGAACAGTCTCTCTAGGAGAAGTTGATACAAGGTGATAAATCCATCTGTTCTAAAATTACTGTGTTGTGAGAGGGCTAAGTGTCATATAGAGTTCCAGGACAATAAGAAAGCAAAATGAAACACGTGAAGAGAAGCAGAGACACCAAGGAGCATAGCAACTCTACTCATGTTAGTAAAGACCCATCTTGGAAGTGGCTCTTCCATACCTAGCTACACTCAATGATACTCTGTAAGACCTGAAACCTTGAAATTCCTGGAAGAAAACAAGGAAAAGCCTTCTTGACAATAGATTTGGCAATAATTTTTTTGGATATGACACCAAAAGCACAGACAACAAAAGCAAAAGTAAACAAATGCGACTACATCAAACTAAAAATTTTCTGTGCAGCAAAAGAAAGTCAACAGACTGAAATGGCAACCTTGGAGAAAATAATTGTAGATCATGTATCTGATAAGGGAACTCATACAACTCAATGGCAAAAAGTAACCCAATTTTAAAAATGGGCAAAGGATCTGAATAGATTATTTTTTTCTAAAGAGGACATACCACTGGCCAATGGGTATAAGGAAAAGTGTTCAATATCATATTCAAGGAAATGCAAATCAAAGCGACAATTAGCTATTACCTCACACTGTTAGGATGGCTGTCATCAAAAAGACAAGAGATAACAAGTGTTGATGAGGATGTAGAGAGAACGGAACACTTGTAGAATGTTGGTGGAAATACAAATTGGTGCAGTCACTATGGAAAACAATATGAAAGTTCTTTGAAAATATAACTAGTATATGATCCAGCAATACCACTTCTGAGTTATATCCAAAGCAAATGAAATCAGTGTTTTGAAGAGATATCTGCACCGCTGTATTCACTGCAGTATTATTCACAATAACCAAGATATGGAAACAACTGTGTCTGGCAATGAATAAACGGATAAAGAAAATAGGTGTGTGTGTGTGTGTGTGTGTGTGTGTTTCTTATATAACCATAGAAAAGATGTGCTAATATGTGTGACAACATGGAACAACTTGCAAGCATAATGCTTCCAAGTGAAATAAGGAAGAAAAATACTATATAATATTACTGATATGTAGTATATAAAAAAGTTGAACTTACAGAGTAGATTAGTGGTTGCCTGGGGCTGGAGGAAATGAGGAGATGTTGGTCAAAGGGTACAAACTTTCAGTTATAATATGAATAAGTTCCATGTATAGTACATTAATTATAGTTAATAATACCATATTGTATGTTTGCAACTTGCTAAAAGAATACATTTTAAGTGGTCTCATTACACAAGAAAAATACTAATAATGTGAGATGATGGATGTGTTAGTTAGCTTGATTGTGGTAGTCATTTCACAGTATATGCATATATGAAATTATCATGTTTTACTCTTTAAATATATATAATCTTTTCCAATTATACCTCAATAAAGCTGGGGAAAATTTGAAAACATATTTAGAAAATTAAAAAACATTTTTTAACTTTATAAAAGAAGCCTCCCAACAAACTTTTCCCAAATTCCTGAGCCACAAAGGTATTAGCAAAATCAAATGGTTGTTTTAAGCATCTGTATTTGGGGAGTAGTTTATTATGCCATTACAGATGCCCATGGACAGAGGAGCCTAATGGGCTACAGTCCACAGGGTCACAAAGAGTCGGACATGACTG
The DNA here is from genome assembly GCF_019320065.1 of Cervus canadensis. Lineage (NCBI taxonomy): Eukaryota > Metazoa > Chordata > Mammalia > Artiodactyla > Cervidae > Cervus > Cervus canadensis. The sequence continues at coordinate 53,914,210 of NC_057389.1, forward strand.
AGTGACTTCACTTTCGCTTTCACTTTCACAAATGATAGGGGGCTTCCCAGGTGGTGCTAGTGGTAAAGAACCGGTTTACCAATGCAGGAGACGTAAGGGATGCGAGTTTGATCCCTGGGTCAGGAAAATCTCCTGAAGGAAGAAATGGCAACCCACTCTAATATTCTTGCCTGGGAAATCCCATGGACTGAGTGGTAAAGAACCGGTTTACCAATGCAGGAGACGTAAGGGATGCAAGTTTGATCCCTGGGTCAGGAAAATCCCCTGAAGGAAGAAATGGCAACCCACTCTAGTATTCTTGCCTGGGAAATCCACGGACTGAGACTGGGAAATCCCAAATTCTTGGCTGGCTACAGTCCATGGGGTCGCAAAGAGTCTGACATGACTGAAGTGACTTAGCATGCACAGTTAACGACAGAGACTTCGCTGGTGATTCAGTGGTAAAGAATCCCCCTGCCAATGCAGGAGATACAGTTTGATCCCTGGGTCAGAAAGATCCCTTGGAGGAGGAAGGGACAACCCACTCAAGTATTCTTGCCTGGGAAATCCCATGGACAAAGGAGCCTGACAGTCTATAGTCCATGGGGTCTCAAAAGAGTTGAACACAGCTTAGCGACTAAACAGCAACAATAACAGCAGATGATAGAGCATGGTTTTAGATTCTTGAAGTTAATAAAGTGGAAATGGATGGGGCAGTGTTGCAATGACATCTCCCTGGATGTCCAGTGTGGGAAACAAAACAAGATTAGGTACCCCCTTGAGACTGTCCCTTTTCTCCTATTCTTAAGAGTGGCCTGGGAGTTATCTCTTTGTTATATAAAGAGATTTCAATATACTGCATGTTAGAATGTAAAATGATTAAGAGCAATAGGTCTACATAGGTTTACAATGGTTTATGTAAACATAGGTTTATAATGTGGCTTTGCCACTTATTAGTTGTGTGACCTTGGACAAACTACCTAACATTCCAAAGCTCTGTTCCCTCATTTGTAAAGTGAGATAATTCTTACCTCTCAGGGTTTTGTACAACTTTAAGTGAGACAACAGAGGATAAGATGGTTGGATGGCATCACTGACTCAATGGACATGGGTTTGGGTGGACTCCGGGAGTTGGTGATGGACAGGGAGGCCTGGTGTGCTGCGGTTCATGGGGTCGCAAAGAGTCGGACACGACTGAGCAACTGAACTGAACTGAACTGAAGTGAGACAATGAACATAAAGCACTTAGCAGAGATCCAGGCACAGAGTAAATGTTTTATAGTAACCATGACTATTTAATATACATATACTGTATCACTTTGGTGATTCACCTTTTTTCCATTATTCCATAGCAGAAAATCTTGAACTTCACGTTTATCTTTAGAAAATCTAACTTATATCACAGCATTCAGGTAATATTTACGTATATTGACAATATCTGTTCTCATGGACAATGGTTTTTCCAATGAAAGCAAGGGGAGCCAAGTCATTGGAAAATAATCCAATTGCTAATGCATTGAAATCAGAGTATTCAATTTATCGAGGTCAGGCTGTCATTTTAAGGGAAATATTGGGGTAAGAAATTTCTGCTTGTTATTCACACTTCATGCCAGATTTGGACTGCCTTTATTTGCACTCACATAGTAGATTCCTGTGATTATTATATCATGGTATTAGCCAGTGATGACAAGAGTCAAAGAAGACACGATGCTATATGAGAGTTCTTTGGCTCTTATTGGCTCCTGGCACCCTGCAAGCACCAGCCTACAGTACTTTCCAGATGTTTCCTGACTCCCTCAACCACAGCCACAGCCCAAGAGCCCCATAGACCTACTGGCCTCCCAGTTCACTCACATTATAGGGCCATTACAAGTTCATTTTAGCTCTTAGGCCCTACAAGTTTAAGGAGAAAGAAGCCTGCTTTTCAAAGACTGGAACGGGGTTATTTCTTAGCATATGGAGAATGTAGGTCCCAGAGCTGATATTTATTCATTCTAGAAACATTTGCTGAGGCTCAGCTAAATGCCAGACATGACGCTAGGTGCTGAGGATACAGCAGTGAACAAACTCAAGTTTGCACAAACAACCAGAAATAATTTTTAAGTGAGACAGGACCTTCAAAAAGCCACTCAAATAACTTTTAAATAAGTGCTATGAAAGAGAGGTATAGGGTGCTCACCATTAACCAGGGAACTAAGGGTGCAGTTCCAAAATACCTCTCTGGGAAAAGAACATCTAAACAGTGGCTTAAAGACTGAGTAGGGATTAGCCAAGAGAGAGGAGTAACAGGCATGTGCGAAGGCCAGTGCAAGTGGAGGATTTGGGTCTGAAGTTTACTGTCTCCATTTCTGCCTCCATCCTGTACTGTGAGGGGATTTAGGCTCCTGTGTGTGAACACCCACCCAAAACAGTCAAGTTCTTAACTCATCACAAAGGGAAACAGCCACCCAGAGGTCTACACTCTGTGACATGGTGTACCTTAAATATGGCAAACTCTGAAAAGAGGCTCCTAACAGGCTCTAAAAGTTCAGTCCCCAGAGAGAGGCCTGGAAATGGTATACAACCTGGGCTTCAGGCAAACATCTTCTTGCTCTGTGAACTCCTTATTTCAGTGTGGAAATAAAGAAGAAAAAAGCCAGAGTGGGTCTTTATAAAAGGCAGACCTGGCAGGGCTGTCATTGCCAGACCTTTGGACAATACTAGCCCAAGCCCTGGGCAAGAGCTCTTTATGTGCAGACTCTGTAACTTAGAAGTCTGGACATGTATCAGTGAATTCTCCTGGAACCTGATTCAAAACTGTCTGAGCCTACACCTGTGTGCATGTTCCTCACAGCTTCCTTCAGCCTCATGAAGAAATTCCTAACACCCCCAAGTGTAAACAATCACTGGAGCAGTTAGACATTGTCCAGCTGACTTTGAGATCTCTTCCAGTTCAGACCTTCTGTGATTCCCAGACAACCTATACTCACCTGAGCCCAGCTGTGGAGAACCCTGGAGAAAGACACTGGATAAGGAAATAATAGAACATTAATTAACATTCCAACTGTATCTCCTTTACATTCATATATGACTTCTAAGAAAGGTATATATGCCTTCCCAAAGAAAGGCAATGCCAAAGAATGCTCAAACTACCACACAATTGCACTCATCTCACACGCTAGCAAAGTAATGCTCAAAGTTCTCCAAGCCTGGCTTCAACAGTAAGTGAACCATGAACTTCCAGATGTTCAAGCTGGATTTACAAAAGGCAGAGGAACCAGAGATCAAATTGCCAACATCCATTGGATCATTGAAAAAGCAAGAGAGTTCCAGAAAAACATCTGCTTCTGTTTTATTGACTATGCCAAAGCCTTTGACTGTGTGGATCACAACAAACTTGTGGAAAATTCTGAAAGAGATGGGAATATCAGGCCATCTTACCTGCTTCTTGAGAAATTTTTATGCAGGTCAAGAAGCAAGAGTTAGAACTGGACATGGAACAACAGACTGGTTCCAAATCGGGAAAGGAGTATGTCAAGGCTGTATATTGTCACCCTGCTTATTTAACGTATATATAGGGTACATCATGAGGAATGTTGGATTGGTTGAAGCACAAACTGGAATCGAGATTGCCGGGAGAAATATCAATAACCTCAGATATGCAGATGACACCACCCTTTTGGCAGAAAGCAAAGAACTAAAGAGCCTCTTGATGAAAGTGAAAAGGAGAGTGGAAAAGGTGGCTTAAAACTCAACATTCAGAAAGCTAAGATCATGGCATCCAGTCCCATCACTTCATGGCAGATAGATGGAGAAACAGTGGAAGCAGTGACAAACCTTGTTTTCTTGGGCTCCAAAATCACTGCAGATGGTGATTGCAGCCATGAAATTAAAAGACACTTGCTCCTTGGAAGAAAAGTTATGACCAACCTAGACAGCATATTAAAAAGCAGAGACATTACTTTGTCAACAAAGGTCTGTCTAGTCAAGGCTATGGTTTTTCCATGGTCATGTATGGATATGAGAGTTGGACTATAAAGAAAGCTGAACGTTGAAGAATGGATGCTTTTGAACTGTGGTGTTGGAGAAAGACTCTTGAGAGTCCCTTGGACAGCAAGGAGATCCAACCAGTCCATCCTAAAGGAAATCAGTCCTGAATATTCATTGGAAGGACTGATGCTGAAACTGAAACTCCAATACTTTGGCCACCTGATGCAAAGAACTGACTCATTGGAAAAGACCCTGATGCTGTGAAAGATTGAAGGCAAGAGGAGAAAGGGACGACAGAGGATGAGATGGTTAGATGGCATCACTGACTCAATGGACATGAGTTTAAGTAAACTCCGGGAGTTGGTAATGATGGACAGTGAGGCCTGGCGAGCTTCAGTCCATGGAGTCGCAAAGAGTCAGATACGACTGAGCGACTGAACTGAACTGATGACTTCTAAATATTTTAAAACTGTCATATGTTCATCCATTGGAGAATGTGACTAGCCTTCTTCTAAAGCACTGAATACTCATCAGCTAGGAAACACTGTCACCAAAATTTTATTACTTCTCCCTCAGTCTAGAAAGAAACCATTTTAAGGGGGAAAAAATGCCATTTTAAGGGCATCTTGGTAGGGACACATAAAAGGATTTGTGGAATCTAGTATCAGGGCATCTATTTCACTTAATTATTTTGCCAACAGAAAAAGTTTTAAATATATTTTGAGCTTCTTTTGCTGGTGGTAAATAGTGTTTATCTCTATTCCTTCATTTTTTTTACCTAGAGGAACCTCTTATAGTTGTTTTCCTCAGTTTTGGCTAAAAGTAAGAGTTAAAGTTATTTCACAAAGTTAAGAGATTATGAAATTGTTCCAAAGAACTCAAGTGGTTTTGGGATTTTAGAATTGGAGTATCTTACATGGATGCAATATCATGCAGTCATATGTAAAGTTAGTGGGAGAGTGCTTCTCTGACAGTAACTTTTCCAGCTCAAAGAGGATCATTCTTATTACCATGTCTTTGCCCACCATTGCTGTTTGTGAAGCAGGCTCTCAGGACAGAGCTAATGTTTACTGAGTGTTTATTATGTGTCAACCCTCTACTAAGCCCTTTACATGTTAACTCTCTATTTACCAATTAGAGAAGCAAAATTTAAAGTTAAAGATGTTAAGGGGTAGAGTGAGTGTTTGAACCCAGATCTGTTTGGCTCCAGTCATTGCTCTCTACCTCCATGGGGATATAAGGAATAAAGAGGGCCTCTTCTAAAAAGGCAGACTCATGCAAGGAATACCACATGAGCATAAACATACAGCGCTCTCAGTGTTCATGAGCACTCCAGAGACAGGAAATGGGCTGATTAGTACCAGATGGGGCTCATAAGAGACAGTTTCAAGTGCAGTCCTTCAGGAGATGGACGGCAGAGTTTCTGCCTCAGTGCACACCCTTGCTTCTCACTGCTCTGCCCTGGAAACATTTGCCCAGAGAAGTTTTCAGGTAGGAATGAGGGTGGTGGGTCTTTTTCCTGCTCAGGCATAACAGGAAGCAATGGCTTCTTGTGGTTTCACGAATACACTGTGATCTCCAGATGGGCCTAATGGATGATCTTTCTTAAGAAACATAAACTGGAAAGTGATGGGTTGTAAGATTCCTACTATGATAACATTCAACAACCTTTGACTTCATCAGTTTCAGAGAAAGGTGACTTTGGGGTAGTAGCCAATTATTACCGTAAGACATTTGTTGACCTTGGTGTCAAACTGTTTTCAGCGCATTATGTGCATCCACTCAGGGAATCTGCAAAACAATCCCAGGGGGTGGCTTCTGGTATCCCTGTTTTACAGATTAGGGCAATGAAGCTAAAGAGATTAAGTGGCTGCTATACACTTATATTGTACAGGAGGCGGTGATCAAGACCATCTCCAAGAAAAAGAAATGCAAAAAGGCAAAATGGTTGTCTGAGGAGGGCTTACAAATAGCTGAGAAAAGAAGAGAAGCTAAAGACAAAGGAGAAAAAGAAAAGATATACCCAACTGAATGCAGAGTTCCAAACAATAGAAAGGAGAGATAAGAAAGCCTTCCTCAGTGATCAATGCAAAGAAATAGAGGAAAACAATAGAATGGGAAAGACTAGAAAGGCTTTTGAAACTCCCTCGCATCTCCCTCCCCATCCCACCCCTCTAGAAAAGATAAATACCATATTCTAACACATATATACAGAATCTAAAAAAAGATTCTGAAGAATTTATTTACAGGGCAACAATGGAGAAACAGACATAGAGAATAGATTTATGGACATGGGGAGAAGGGAGAAGAGGGTAAGATGTATGGAAAGAGTAACATGGAAACTTACATTACCATATGTAAAATAGATAGCCAATGGGAATTTGCTGTATGGCTCAGGAAACTCAAACAGGGGCTCTGTATCACTATAGCCTTTTGAATTGCTTTTGTGTGACCCTTTTTCCAGAGGAAGAAACTGAGGCTCAGAGAACTTAATTGATGAGTTTAGAGTGACAACATAGTAAGCAACATAACCTGAAAACAGAAACTCAGTGTGGGTGGCTTTAGCTGTCTGCATGCCTACTAACTATATTTTGTGGCTTACTTTGTACCCTTCACATGTCTGAATGCATTTAGATATTGCTACTCCCTAAGATGTCACTCTAAGAGAGGTCAATGAACGATTGGACCTAACCCCAGATAGGTCTGACTTCAAAGCCTTTCTCACTCCAAATGGCTCCTAGCTGGGATGTTCATGGATATCTCTGAATGTGCAATTGAAAGTGTGCCCTTTCCAACCAGTCTAGGTTTCTCCAGAAAATGTGGAGGGTCCTCAGTCTGCATAGTGGCTCTTCACCTGAAGAGTATTTGAGCAGGGATGGTTCAAGTTTAATTTGACTTTAAAATCTGAGGATAAATGTGTTCATTCATTCCTACTGCAAGTCTAATAACTACCAAGTTGGGTAGTAACTTCATCTCAGTTTTATACACAGCAAACATATCAACCATTTCAATACTACAAGTAAACAACCAACCAAAGACAAACTTACTTGAATTTTTGCAACATAGAATCAAAAAAGCATTTGGAAAACTCCAGGGTTGACATTATACCATCGACCTTAAGCTCATTCAGGCAGAACTCATAACACTTTATTAGATGCTCCCAAACAGGAAGCTTACCTGGCTTCCATCATGTTCAAAGTCAGACATAGTTTTTGTAACCAAATACTATTTATTATCATCCCTATTTTTTGTTTCTATTGACATCAATGTAATTATGTTTACACGGCAGACCTCCAACATCTTATAGAGCTGACTCCAAAGAAACAAAAGTTGTCACAAAGATACTCTTCAGTACACATCAGTGAAAACTGTATTTCTGAGACTTAATGAAAGGATCAAATGTTTCCCCTTACTTTTGACTATAGAACTGAATGATGTGCTATAAGAGACATTGCAAAAGGGCTACTGTAAAGGGTTGGACTGGATGTCCTCTAAAATTTCTTCCAAATCCTAGGGCCTTTGCTTTATTTCTCATTTCACTTAAAATTTGTTTTCTGTTCATTGTGTCCCACAATGACAATACTTTGTTGAAATGCCCCATGAACTAACCATAAAGTTGTTTGAGATCTCAACTTTTAAAATTAGATTTAAAAGTGCCATTCGTTTATAGGACATACTGTCATTTTTATATGATTGGAGCTAATTGGAGAAATGATGAGTTGGTGTGGCCTTGTATTAGCCCAACAATGTATTCTGGTTCCTAGAAAATATATTATTAGAAAACGGACCCAATTTTCCTGAGTCCAGCAAAGCATTTGCCCTGCCCTAAGTAGATTCCAAATGTTTCTCATGAACATTTTCTAAATACCTACTCTTTAGCTTTTTAAAATTTATTTTTAATTGGATGATAATCGCTTTACAATATTGTGTTGGCTTCTGCCATATAACAATACAACAACATGAATCAGCCATAAGTATACATATGTCACCTCCCTAGGGAACCTCCCTCCCTGCCTCACGCCTGCATCCCACCTCTCTAGGTTGTCAGTAGTACTGTGTTGAGCTCACTGTGTATACAGCAACTTCCCATTATCTATCTATTTTACATATGGTAATGTATATGTTCCAGTGTTTACTCTTTCAATTCATCCCACCCTTTCCTTCCCCCACTGTGTACACAAGTCTGTTCTCTATGGCTGTGTCTCTATTCCTGCCCTGCAAATAGGTTCATCAGTACCATTGTTCTAGATTCCATATATATGCTTTAATACATGATATTTGTTTTTCTCTTTCTGACTTCACTCTGTATAACAGGCTGTAGGTTAATGCACCTCACCACAATTGACTCAAATGCATCCTTTTTATGGCCAAGTATGCAGGTCAGGAAGCAACAGTTAGAACTGGACATGGAACAACAGACTGGTTCCAAAAGGAGTGCATCAAGGTTGTATATTGTCACCCTGCTTATTTAACGTATATGTAGATTACATCATGAGAAACGCTGGGCTGGAAGAAGCACAAGCTGGGATCAAGATTGCCAGGAGAAATATCAATAACCTCAGATATGCAGATGACACCACCCTTATGGCAGAAAGTGAAGAGAAACTAAAAAGCCTCTTGATGAAAGTCAAAGAGGAGAGTGAAGAAGTTGGCTTAAAGCTCAACATTCAGAAAACTAAGATCATGGTATCCGGTCCCATCACTTCATGGCAAATAGATGGGGAAACAGTGGAAACAGTGGCTGACTTTATTTTGGGGGGCTCCAAAATCACTGCAGATGGTGATTGCAGCCATGAAATTAAAAGACGCTTACTCCTTAGAAGGAAAGTTATGACCAACTTAGGTAGCATATTAAAAAAGCAGAGACATTACTTTGTCAACAAAGGTCCATCTAGTCAAGGCTATGCTTTTTCCAGTAGTCATGTTAGGATATGAGAGTTGGACTGTGAAGAAAGCTGAGGGCTGAAGAATTGATGCTTTTGAACTGTGGTGTTGGAAGACTCTTGAGAGTCCCTTGGACTGCAAGGAGATCCAACCAGTCCAACCTAAAGGAGATCAGTCCTGGGTGTTCATTGGCAGGACTAATGTTGAAGCTGAGACTCCAATACTTTGGCCACCTGATGCGAAAAGCTGACTCGTTTGAAAAGACCCTAACGCTGGGAAAGATTGAGGGCAGGAGGAGAAGGGGATGACAGAGGATGAGATGGTTGGATAGTATCACCGACTCGATGGACATGAGTTTGAGTAAACTCCGAGAGTTGGTGATGGATAGGGAGGCCTGGCGTGTGGTTCATGGGGTCACAAAGAGTCAGACATGACTGAGCAACTGAACTGAATTGAATATTCCTTTGTATATGTTTTTGTACCACAACTTCTTTATCCATTCATCTGTCAGTGGACACCTTGCTTCCATGTTGTATATGGTGCTACAGTGAACATTAGGGTTCATGTGTCTTTTTCAATTATGGTTTTCTCAGGGTATATCTACTCTTAAGTTAGGTAATATTTGCATCCTTTTTGTCTAGAAGTTTTATAATATAGTTTCCATTTCTACTGTATGTTGAGCTTTGGAGACCAATGAACATTATTTAAAGGGCAAAACGAAAAGAAATATTGATACTGCCCATTTGAAATAATCAAGTCTCATGGGTGAAACATTTGCTTGTAAGGCATGACATAATATGTGTATTCTTGCACCTATTATGCTATTTTTGTAGTAACTTCCTAGAGAGTAGGTGTTCAGTTTCACTGATCCCAGATAGAATTTGCTATGTACGCTATCGCACATTCATGGGCAATTAACCAGATTCTTACAGTGTCTGCCTATTCTCCAGGAAGAAGGAAAGAACCAACCATAGTACTAGGCATGGAATAAACATTCCACAAATAGTCTCAATCTGGTTGCTTAATTGAACTGGAACCTGTTTCCATTCTTCCTGGAAATGAGAGTACCAGCTAGCACAATAGGCCAGTGAATTACTAAACATTACTAATGCTGAAATTCACTTTATACTAGCTTCCAGGAAAGTGCACCTATCTGATAGAGATGAGCTTAGGCAAAACACAATCTGCCTTAGTCAGAATTAAATTCTAAGTCTCAAGTCCTTCCGGTACAGGTTTGGGTGTATTCCTGTTTCTCTCTGTGTGTGTGTCATCATCACAAAGGCCCTAATTTTGTTATTTGAGGTCAGGACATCCAGAATGATTGTGAGGAGCCAAGAATGAGGAAGGGGAAAGGACCTTAGTTGGTTGAATTTGAGGCCGTCTGGCTTATTTCCTGTACTGTGCCTCTCTTTGTATTGCCTATCTGTCTTCACTGTCTTGCCCTTTCTTTGCCAATCTTTTCACACTGGAATTGCTAAGCTCCATCTGAAAACCTTTCACCTCAAGAAGATCTAACACCTACTAAGTGCTTCCTATGTACCAGGCTTTACATATTTTATTCTGTTTGATCTTACAAATAGCCCTCAGTGGGTATGTACCAGCACCTGTATCACTGATGGGGACATGTGGCATAAGAGGTGAAGATGACAAATGTGAGTGATAGGGCAGTATTTGAACCCAAATAATTCCTAAGCCTGTGCCCCTTGTTGTTGATTGTAGAGCTATGGAGCGTTTCAGAACCTGCCCTGTCCCACATGACCACACTGTATACTGCATCCCTTTAGAACTAGTTTTAAGCTACAGACCACAGTTCTGCACACATGACTCTAAAAAGAATTTCTATTTGTCTTGTGCTAGTAAATGTTGGCTTCCCAGGTCAGCGTTAAGGTCTTTTAGAACAGGAACTTGGTGTTCTGCCGTTCCTGGAATATAGTTTGTGCGGTGGACTGTAAAGTCATACAGCCCAAATTCAAACCTAGCTCCACTGCTCTCTAGTATTGTGACCTTGGGCCACTTACTTGCTGTATTTCCTCATCTGCAAAATAGGTGTCAAAAACATACCTATCTTTATAGGTGGGTATTTTTCATGGGGATTAAATATAGTAATACATGGGAAGAATGAGATACAGTAAATACACATAATGAATGTTAGCTACTATTTTCCTTTACCTATTACAGAAATACCATGATATTGAATGGTTTGCCTTGGAAACAAACAGAGATCATTCTGTCGTTTTTGAGATTGTATCCTAGTACTGCATTTCGGACTCTTTTGTTGACCATGATGGCTACTCCATTTCTTCTAAGGGATTCCTGCCCACAGTAGTAGATATAATGGTCATCTGAGTTAAATTCACCCATTCCAGTCCATTTTAGTTCGCTGATTCCTAGAATGTCGATGTTCACTCTTGCCATCTCCTGTTTGACCACTTCCAATTTGCCTTGATTCATGGACCTAAAATTCCAACTTCCTATGCAATATTGCTCTTTACAGCATCGGACCTTGCTTCTATCACCAGTCACATCCACGACTGGGTACTGTTTTTGCTTTGACTCCATCCCTTCATTCTTTCTGGAGTTATTTCTCCACTGATCTCCAGTAGCATATTGGGCACCTACCAACCTGGGGAGCTCCTCTTTCAGTATCCTATCATTTTGCCTTTTCATACAGTTCATTGGGGTTCTCAAGGCAAGAATACTGAAGTGGTTTGCCATTCCCTTCTCCAGTGGACCACATTCTGTCACCTAGAGCCAGACATCCTGGAATGTGAAGTCCAGTGGGGCCTTAGAAAGCATCACTATGAACAAAGCTGGTGGAGGTGATGGAATTCCAGTTGAGCTATTTCAAATCCTGAAAGATGATGCTGTGAAAGTGCTGCACTCAATATGCCAGCAAATTTGGAAAACTCAGCAGTGGCCACAGAACTGGAAAAGGTCAGTTTCATTCCAATCCCCAAAAAAGACAATCCCAAAGAATGCTCAAACTACCGCACAATTGCACTCATCTCATACACTAGTAAAGTAATGCTCAAAATTCTCCAAGCCAGGCTTCAACAATACGTGAACCGTGAACTTCCAGTTGTTTAAGCTGGTTTTAGAAAAGGCAAAGGAACCAGAGATCAAATTGCCAACATCTGCTGGATCATTGAAAAAGCAAGAGAGTTCCAGAAAAATATCTATTTCTGCTTTATTGACTATGCCAAAGCCTTTGACTGTGTGGACCACAATAGACTTGTGGAAAATTCTGCAAGAGATGGGCATACCACACTTTGAGAAACCTGTATGCAGGTCAGGAAGCAACAGTTAGAACTGGACATGGAACAACAGACTGGTTCCAAATAGGAAAAGGAGTACGTCAAGGCTGTATATTGTCACCCTGCTTATTTAACTCTTATGCAGAGTACATCATGAGAAATGCTGGGCTGGAAGAAGCACAAGCTGGAATCCAGATTGCCAGTAGAAATATCAATAACCTCAGATATGCAGATGACACCACCCTTATGGCAGAAAGTGAAGAGAAACTAAAAAGCCTCTTGACGAAAGTGAAAGAGGAGAGTGAAAAAGTTGGCTTAAAGCTCAACATTCAGGAAACTAAGATCATGGCATCTGGTCCCATCACTTCATGAGAAAAAGATGGGGAGACAGTGGAAACAGTGTCAGACTTTATTTTGGGGGGCTCCAAAATCACTGTAGATGGTGATTGCAGCCATGAAATTAAAAGACGCTTACTCCTTAGAAGGAAAGTTATGACCAACCTAGATAGCATATTAAAAAGCAGAGACATTACTTTGCCAACAAATGTCCATCTGGTCAAGGCTATGTTTTTCCAGTGGTCATGTATGGATGTGACAGTTGGACTGTGAAGAAAGCTGAGGGTGAAGAATTGATGCTTTTGAAACTGTGTTGTTGGAGAAGACTCTTGAGAGTCCCTTGGACTGCAAGGAGATCCAACCAGTCCATCCTAAAGGAGATCAGTCCTGGGTGTTCATTGGAAGGACTGATGTTGAAGCTGAAATTCCAATGCTCTGGCCACCTCATGCGAAGAATTGACTCATTGGAAAAGACCCTGATGCTGGGAGGGATTGTGGGCAGGAGGAGAAGCGGACAACAGAGGATGAGATGGCTGGATGGCATCACCGACTTGATGGACATGAGTTTGAGTAAACTCCGAGAGTTGGTGATGGACAGGAAAGCCTGGCGTTCTGCGATTCATGGGGTCGCAAAGAGTCGGACATGACTGAGCAACTGAACTGAACTGATAGAGAAATACAGTACTGGGCACACAGCAGGTGGTCACTTCTCTGCCAAATAATGGAGTTACCATAGAAGTGAGTGACAGATTTTATCACAGGTGTTTTTGGGTCAGTCTTTCACTGCTTATCACATGCTGACATATCACTCAGTGCCTTGCTTATTGTACTCAATAAGTAATTGTTAAATTAGTCATTTAATAAATTAACCAACCAACCAGCCAGTTGGCTAGTTTTCTTACATACCAACCAATTATAGTGTTCATTGGTTTTGCTCTTCCTTAAGGTAGCCTTCATCCTGTACAACATGGCTCTTCATGGTCTACTAGTTAACTTATCTTTCAGCATTGTGACTATGCTCTGACTAATGTAAATTTCCTCACACCAAAGCAGATATTATCCATCACCTATGGCCAACGGAGAGTTCACCTGCTATGATACAAATGAAAAAAACCAATGCAATTTACATACCAAACAATAGCCATTCGGAAGTATGGCTCAGTGTGAGGGAGGTTCAAATTATAATTTCTGTGTAAGTACTATTTAGCATTTAAAGTTAGGCTTTTCTCTGGGGTGATGTAAAGGAGATAAATGTCTACAAAACTGGTGGTATTATTCTGTCGATGTTCCTTGAATATTAGCACTGTGTTGCCAAGATTGCTGTGCTCCCAAAAAACTTCCCAAGACACATATAATTTCTTGTCAGAATATCTAAATTATGTAAATTGTAACATCCATGATGATGACTAATTTTATTGAGTATGCTGATCCTAAAGATGATGAGACAGGCCAAATGTTTTGATTTGGTTTGATGTAGATCAGTCAGCTTGCTATGTTTATTGTAAGATTACTGCATCAGAGGGATATTCCACTGGAAAGATTTTATCACTGTAAAAAGAATTACATCTCAGAAGTGGATATTGAAAAAAAAAAAACCCAAAAACAGTTTATCTAAGCCTTTGCAGGAAATTGGTTTCAAAGACCATGGTTGCCTACGTGTAATGAGTTGGCTTTTCTGGAAAACTGTTTATTTTCAACAGACAACACAGTTTCTTAATTGTTTTGCTATTAATTAGCTAAGGATGTAGTTTAACTGGGATCAAAGTATTCAAGATACAAGGCATATTCAAAAGAGGAAAATGTCTAAGTAGCTTCCTCTAGTACATAACTCCATTGCTTCCAAGCCAGTGGGGACAACAGAAGGCAGAAATCAGATGTGCCCACTTGTTGCCTAATTTAATCAGAAGGAGGGGACTGAAAAGCCTCTTTGGGTTATTAAATGACATTTACAAAAACTGAGGAATGTATACATGCAAGTAAGGATGCAGGTAGAGAAAAGTTTGTTTGATGCAGAATGAGAAAGGATTTTTAAATAAGGGGACTTCCTTACGTTACCCAAAGTTGGACTTTATAATTTTCCTTAGATGGTAGGAGAGTCACTGAATATTCTCTTTTTCTTCTCATTTTTGGTTGAGAGTAAAAGACAATAATAACAATCCTAATCATTAATTATGTTAAGGAAGTATGATTGGTACGGATGTGTGTGTGAGAGAGAGAAAGAATTACTGAGTCACTTTTCATATTATACTGAAGTTGGGGAGAAAAACAGCAGTCACATACTGGCGCTGAAAAAGCCCTGAAGGTTATTGTTTCTCCTTGGTCCCCTTAACAGGTCTTCCAGAATTAGCTCTTTCGTATTTCCCACATACTTGGAAATCACAAGCTAATTATTACAGCTATGAAAATTAGCACAGATCTACTGAACAACAGCCAAAAATCTTGTCAGAATACAGATAGGGTTTCTTTTTAAAAATGGATGAAGATGAGTTTTACTTTTAAAGCAAATGAATAACCCATGTGGAGTAAGGTGTTCACAGTGCATTAGGTTTTGACATGTGGAGTAAATTGCTTTGAATGCCTATTCATATAATTTACTCTTGTGGGCATGCTCATGTCTGCTCTGTTCTCTACTGTGTCTTTGAAAGTGAAAGTGAAGTCACTCAGTCGTGTCCGACTCTTTGCGACCCCATGGACTGCAGTCCACCAGGCTCCTCCATCCATGGGATTTTCCAGGCAAGAGTACTGGAGTGGGTTGCCATTTCCTTCTAGCTCCTAGCAAAATACAAAGGGTATACATCCTGTCAGATGGATAAGTATTTTATGAATGAATGAATAAAATAATTTGAGGTCAAATGAAATACTCAAATCTGTATTTTAATGATTAAAAATAATAGTTAAAAAAAATAGTTAAAGCTACCATTTGCTGAGCATGGGCCATATTTTGTATTCTGTGCTAAGAGCTTTACCTGTGTCATCTCCTTGGTGAGCATGTTAGGTTCTTGGCCTTATTTAATTTGGAATTCCTTGGTGGTCAGATCATAAGCTCCATAGAACAGAAAGAAAAGATGACAAGGGAAAATCCTAGTCATTAAGGTTCATTTTTTTCTAATTCATTTGACAAAATAATTTATTCACTGCTTGTCATATGCCAGATATGGTATAGGGATTCAGTAGTAAATTAGGACTCAACTTCTGCATGCGTGCCTATCCTTGCTGAGCTTCTAGTCTGTAGGGGAGATTCACAAAACAAATAATGTTTGTAAATTGCTCAGTAATAGTGATGCCACCACAGTAGTCAATATAGTGTGGTATTGGTGAAGGTACAGGCACATAGGTCAATGGAACAGAAAATGCAGCCAACTGATTCTTTAAAATAAGTTTTTTATTTGGAATAATTTTAGATTTATAGAAAATTATGAAGATACTACAGAATTCCCATATACCCCTCTTCCAGTTTCTCTTAATGTTAACATCTTACATTTCCATGGTATATTTTACAAGACTAAGAAATTTATGTTGGTATAATACTATTCACTAAACTATAGACTTTGACTTTACTAATTCTTTTCTATTAAGATCCTTTTGCTATCCCAGGATCTAACCCAGGATACAACATTGCAATTGGCCAGTTTATTTTTGCCCAAAAGTGCAAAAGCAGTTAAATGGAAAGAGAACAGTCTTTTCAACAAATGGTGCTGGAACAATTTTCATGTACATGTATAAAAGAATAAACCTTACACTCTTTATGAAATCTTAAAATGAATCATAACTCCATTTACATAGATTTACATGTAAAATTTAGACCTACAACAGTTTCAGAAGAAAACATTTGAGAAAATCCTCATGATCTATGATTAGGCCAAGAGATTTTAGAAATAACACCAAAAAGTAGTATCCACAAAAGAAAACATTTAGAGTTCATCAAAGTTAGAAATTTTTATTTGCAAAAGACACTGTCAAGAAAATGAAAAGATAAGACACAGACTGGGCAAAAATATTTGCAACTGGTATATTCAGAAAGAACTTATCCCAGAATACATAAAGAAATTTAAAAATTTGACAGTAAGAAAACAACCTACCCAATTAAAGACTGAACAAAAAGATTTGATCAGCCGCTTCAGCAAAGAGAATATTGGGATGGACAATTAGCACAAGAAAAGATACTGGACATTATTAGCCACTAGGGAAATTCAAATTACTGCCACTGTTAAATGCCACTGAGTACCTATCAGAATGACTAAAGTTGAAAACACTGACAATCCCAAGAGTTGAAAAGGATGTGAACAACTGGAACTCTTATACATACTGATGGTAATGTGAAATAGTATGGCCACTCTGAGAAAAACAGCATGGCATCTTACCATGGTGTTAAAAATACACCTATAATATGACCTAGCATTCCCACTCCTGGGTATTTATAACAGAGCATGGATTGGCAAATTGTGACCAGCAGGTAAAGTCCAATACACTGCTTATTTCTGTAAATAAAGTTTTTCTGGAGCATAGCCATCCTTATCCCTTTATATATTATCTATGGCTGCTTTACACTAATTTCAGTAGAGACTACAAAGCTAAAATATTTGCTGTCTGACTTTATACAGAAAGAGGTATACATCCCCTGCTCTAGAGAAATGAAAATATATGTCCACCACAAAACCTGTACAAAATGTTTTTTTTAGCGGCTCTATTTATAATCACCAAAAACTTGAACCAGCTCAATTGCTCTTCAGCAGATAAATGGCTGAACAAATTGTGTTATGGCCATATGATGGGAATATTTGGAAGGAGCAGTATTTAAAAGAAACAAGCTATTAACATAAGCGATGACTTAGAGATTCTCAAAAGCATTATGCCAAGTGAAATCAACTAGTTTCAGAAGGCTACTTACTGTCTGATTCACTTATATAACATTTATGAAAAGACAAAATGTCTAGTAATGGAGAGCAGCTCTGTGTTCACCATGCGTTATGGATGATAGAGGGGTATGGTTATAAAGGAAAAATATGGAAATTTTATGGAGTGATAGGATTGTTCTACATCTTAATTGTAGTGGAGGCATCATAAATCTATGCATGCGTCAAAATTTGTAGAACTGTACCCCCTAAAATGTCCATTACACTGTATTTTTTTCAAGTTTTAATCAAAAGTTAAAAGTGGAGCTACCTGTCCAAGGCCACACAACTAGCCAGAAGTAGACTTTTAACCCAGGGCACCCAGAAGGGTTAAGTCACTTGCTTGGTATCACATTCTGAACATTTTATTGTGACTGTGTTGAAACCTGGATGATGCTGTTCCCTTGGGCTTGGGTACCTACCAAGCATTAAACCTGGGGACAGAATCCCTTGCCTTTCTCCACTGCTTTGGGGTATATGGCTCCCTGAATACATTCCTTTGTGTGGTTTTGGACAGAGACCTAAGTATCCTGACCTCTAGATAGCCAAGCAGCTGCCAGGCCATAATCAGCAGCAGCATCACTGCACTCGTCAGAGCCTACCATTTTCAGTTCTTTATAGTTTCAAATGGCTTTCTTTTTTACTTGAACTTCACAATTACCAAGTAGAGAACTAGGTCATGCAAGAAAGTTATTTATCCATATCTTACAATTAAAAAAAAAAAAATCCTAGAGGCTTAGCCAGACTCAATTTCCTAAGTTACAAGGTAATACGAGATGGCAGAGTGTTTAGACTCTTAAGAAATCTGACTCCCAGCACATGCTGCTTTTCTACTACTTAGCCTTTTATATAGATCATTCTTGACCTTTGCTGAAACTTCTGGATCAGAATCTTGAACTGTGAGCTTAGGGCATTCACAAAGATATTGTGTGATTTGTAGCTTAGAATGAAACCAAGTTGACACATGGGTGTTTTTTGAGTCTATTAACCCATCTGCCTATTTTCTGAGATCTGCTGAGGCCAGAGTTCATGAGCTTTACCCATCAACTGAAGACATTCTAGAATTTTGTCATCTGAAACTGAATCTCCCCATTAGATCTTAGATTCTTCCCTTCAGCAAACATAGAGCACAGCAAATAAACTTTCTGTGACCAGTCATGCTTGAGAAGGGAAGCTGGGTCATCTAGATAAACATCTATGGCCTACTTGATGTATCTTTTGATAAAAACCTTCTTTCACATTCTTAATTAGACTTACTATGTTAGGTCATTGGATTATTAACCTTGACTTTTCATTGTCTTTAGTCCCCTTCCTAAAGGTATCTTTGAAGCAGGTTTTCCTAAAGCCCTCACATCTTGAATTAGAAAGCATTTATTTCTCCTTGGGAGTTTGGATTTAGCATATGCATGCATATGTAGTTACATATGTATTAATATTTATAAATAGATAACCAACAAGGACCTACCATAGAGCACAAGAAACACAGGGAACTATACCCAATATTTTGTAATAACCTATAAGGGAAAAGAACCTGAAAAAATATACATGTATGTATGTATTGATATAAACAAATCTCTGTGCTATATACCTGAAACTAACATGATATTGTAAATCAACTATACTTCAATTAAAAAAAATTTTTAAAGGAAAGCATGTATTTCTTACATATTGAATAGACATTTAAATGAAAAGGTAAAAGTTATTTTGAGGCAAGAAAATTATTTGAAGATTAACCTTTGTAAATTAGATGAAGGCAGACATGTGGTTTTACCATCACCTAAGCCAAGATAAATGTTTTTTACTCTAAATAGAAGATAAGACCCAGAAAGTAAAACTCTAGTGTTATTGGTAGGCTAATAAGGTGCATTAAACAAATCTAGGAGACTGTCAGCAGTTCCATTTTTTCCCCTCTCAACTTACCCTCTTTTCATGTTGCATATACCACAGAGAAGGATGTAAAGATACCAGGGAAGTGGAGAGTAAACTGTGGTCGACATTTGAGGAAGCGTCTTCACTCTGAAGAGAGCTGGCACAGCCAAGTGATCTGTGCTCAGTGAGCCAGACTGTGTTTCTGTTATCTCACTGCTGTCCGTGAAAGCGCTGCATGTCTGCAGCTTCCCCGGGCAGGTGATTCAGCACCGTCTACTTCAGGGGCCAGATCTGACTGAAATATCACTCTTGTGTAACCAGATTATTGTTACTGACTCAAAAGGAGACAGAATGCTGTGTGTACATATCAATATGCTTCGCATATTCTCTACTGGAATGTCTATTTTTTCACATGGGCATACTTTCCTACCCAGCCTATTTTCATACTGGTTCATTATTTCTGACTCTTATGACTTTGATTCATATTACTCACCCTTAAGGACCTGTTTCCAGTCATTACTGTAGGTGAAACCAGAGAAGGATAGCACACACAAACTGATTTCTGGTTTTACTTTTAAAGGCAACTACAGTCTGTTTCCCTATTCAGTTATTTTATTTTTCTTGGCTATAATACCTGAATGCCTAGTTTCAGAAAGAACTATCACCAAACAAACATAATATCAAGTTTGTATTAATGTACTGGGATGGCATTTAGTGCTGCAAAATCTTGTTACTGTGACTTGCAGTGAAGAACAAGAAATACAAATCCTCTAACTATTGTAAATTATATGGAGGCAGAAATGTGATTTGTGTAAATATGTAAAATTTAGTCTGTTCTTGTATAAACACGCACACAAGGCATGCTATGGGGAAATGAGATCCTTTATACGTGCTCATTCACTTAGCCTACATCAGAGCACAGTCTGATTAAGATGGCTCCAAGTGGCTGGATATGGCAGAGGAGCAGCTGCAAGTGGTGGAAAGTTAGCCAGTTTCACAAGATCTGAAGTGCTGTTTCTCCTCACAAGAAGCACCTTTTGAGCATCTATTATGTACTAGACATTGAGAATACAGCAGTGTGAAAGCAAGAGCTCTGCTCTTCTGGAAGTTATTCCTAACGGAGGATATTCACTAAGCAAAGAAAGACAATAATTACAAATAGTGATTAGTGCCATGAAGGAAATTGAGAAACATGATCAAGAATAATGAGAGTGTAGAGGGAAGAGAGGCTACTTCCAATAGAGTGGTTATTGCAGACTTCTCTAAGAGATGAAGGAAGAGGCAGAATTAGCTATAAGAGGAGGAAGAATATCCCAAGAAGAGAGAACAGTAAATACCAAGGCAAAGACTAGCCTTTTGGGAGGCAAGGAAGAGGGATCAGATTGGTTGGAATGTGGACAACTGAGAAGGAACAAGTGTGTTATGAGACTGAAGTCACATAGGGGTGTGTAAAGCGTGGTAGACAGTTGGTTTTTTCCAAATGCAACGAGAAAGGTTTTAACAGGACTGATCTGTGATCTGACAGCAGCTCATTCCAGTTCCTGAGAGGACAGAGAGTTATTAAAGAGATAGAAAAGGAAAGCAGAGGAAGTCGTGAGGAGAACACTAGTCATCCAAACAAAAGAAATAGTGCATGGTGCTACTTGGAGCAGATGAGGTGGAGAATAGTGAACAGATAAATGATATGGGAAGCAAAGGGTCTGCCTATTGACTGGATGTGAAGCTTGAGGGAAAGGGAAGAAATGAAGATGGCTCCTGCGTGTACAATGACCATTTAGATAAATTTCAGCTGAGACAATGCTGAAGCCTTCCTGTAGGAAATTTTATTTTATGCTGGGCACCTTGACTTTTCCTTACAAAAAGAAAATGGTCTGCCAGGTGGCTATTATATAGGACTGAAGAAGCCAATGTCATCATTTAGCTGTGTGATCTAAGGCTAGACACTGCCCCTCTCAGAGCCTCTGAACCATTTCCACGAGCTCCAAGATCTTATAATTCTTGAAGATACCGAGTTTTTCATTGGTGTAGACTACACATCCTGTTAGTAACCTGAGTAGTGTTGTTGTTAAGAGGGACTGAGGCAAATAGAACAGTTAGTGCAGTGCACAGTGCCCCCGGCATTACCACCCTGTAGTCTTCAGGAAGTCTCCTTATTGGTGCTCTTTCTGTAGTTTATCATTGTACCTTTCTGTCAGCACAGCCCTGAGAAAGTCTGATGCAGACAGGAGATGGCAAGAGTGAGCATCGACATTTTAGGAATCAGCAAACTAAAATGGACTGGAATGGGTGAATTTAACTCAGATGACCATTATATCTACTACTGTGGGCAAGAATCCCTTAAAACAAATGGAGTAGCAATCATAATCAACAAAAGAGTCCAAAATGCAGTCTTGGGTGAAATCTCAAAAATGACAGAATTATCTCTGTTCCTTTCCATGGCAAGTCATTCAATATCACAGTAATCCAAGTCTAAGCCCCGACCAGTAATGAGGAAGCTGAATGGTTCTATGAAGACCTACAAGACCTTCTAGAACTAACATCCAAAAAAGATGTCCTTTTCATTATAGGGGACTGGAATGCAAAAGTAGGAAGTCAAGAAATGCTTTGATTAATGGGCAAATTTGGCCTTGGAGTACAGAATGAAGCAGGGCAAAGGCTAATATAATTTTGCCAAGAGAATGCACTGGTCATAGCAAACACCGTCTTCCAACAACACAAGAGAAGACTCTACACATGGACATCAACGGATGGCCAATACCAAAATCAAATTGATTATATTCTTTGCTGCCCAAGATGGAAAAAACTCTATACAGTCAGCAAAAACAAGACCAGGCACTGACTGAGGCTCAGATCATGAACTCCTTACTCCCAAATTTAGACTGAAATTGAAGAAAGTAGGAAAAACCACTAGACCATTCAGGTATGACCTAAATCAAATCCCTCATGATTATACAGTGGAAGTGACAAATAGATTCAAGGGATTAGATCTGATAGACAAAGTGCATGAAGAGCTATGGATGGAGGTTCATGACATTGTACAGGAGGCAGGGATCAAGACCATCCCCAAGAAAAAGAAATGCAAAAAGGCCAAATGGTTGTCTGAGGAGGCATTACAAATAGCTGTGAATAGAAGAGAAGTGAAAGGCAAAGGAGAAAAGGAAAGATATACCCATTTGAATGCAGAGTTCAAAAGAATAGCAAGGAGAGAGATAAGAAAGCCTTCCTCCGTGATCAATGCAAAGAAATAGAGGAAAACAATAGAATGAGAAAGACTAGAGTTCTCTTCAAGAAAATTAGAGATACCAAGGGAACATTTCATGCAAAGATGGGCACAATAAAGGACAGAAATGGTATGGACCTAACAGAAGCAGAAGATATTAAGAAGAGGTGGCAAGAATACACAGAAGAACTATACAAAAAAGATCTTCATGACCCAGATAACCACGATGATGTGATCACTCACCTAGAGCCAGGCATCCTGGAATGCGAAATCAAGTGGGTCTTAGGAAGCATCACTATGAACAAAGCGAGTAGAGGTGATGGAATTCCAGTTGAGCTATTTCAAATCCTAAAAGATGATGCTGTGAAGGTGCTGGACTCAATATGCCAGCAAATCTGGAAAGCTCAGCAATGGCCACAGGACTGGAAAAGGTCCGTTTTCATTCCAATCCCAAAGAAAGGCAATGCCAAAGAATGTTCAAACTACAGCACAATTGCACTCATCTCACACACTAACAAAGTAATGCTCAAAATTCTCCAAGCCAGGTTTCCACTGGACGTGAACCATGAACTTCCAGATGTTCAAGCTGGATTTAGAAAAGCCAGAGGGAACCAGAGATCAAATTGTTAACATCTATTGGATCACTGACAAAGCAAGAGAGTTCCAGAAAAACATCTACTTTATTGACTATGCCAAAACCTTTGACTGTGTGGACCACAACAAACTGGAAAATTCTTGAAAGATGGGAATATCAGACCACCTGACCTGCCTCTTGAGAAATCTGTATGCAGGTCAGGAAGCAACAGTTAGAACTGGACATGGAACAACAGACTGGTTCCAAGTAGGAAAAGGAGTACGTCAAGGCTGTAGATTGTCACCCTGCTTATTTAACTTATATGCAGAGTACATCATGAGAAATGCTGGGCTGGATGAAGCACAGGCTGGAATCAAGATTGCTGGGAGAAATATCAATAACCTCAGATATGCAGATGACACCACCCTTATGGCAAAAATTGAAGAAAAACTAAAGAGCCTCTTGATGAAAGTGAAAGAGGAGAGTGAAAAAGTTGGCTTAAAGCTCAACATTCAGAAAACTAAGATCATGATATCTGGTCCCATCACTTCATGGCAAATAGATGGGGAAACAGTGGAAACAGTGACAAACTTAATTTTGGGGGGCTCCAAAATCACTGTAGATGGTGACTGCAGCCATGAAATTAAAAGACACTTGCTCCTTGGAAGGAAAGTGATGACCAACCTAGACAGCATATTAAAAAGCAGAGACATTACTTTGCCAACAAAGGTTCATCTAGTCAAAGCTATGGTTTTTCCAGTAGTCATGTATGGATGTGAGAGTTGAACTCTAAAGAAAGCTAAGTACCAAAGAATTGATGCTTTTGAACTGTGGTGTTGGAGAAGACTCTTGAAAGTCCCTTGGACTGCAAGGAGATCCAACCAGTCCATCCTGGTTGATCAGTCCTGGGTGTTCATTGGAAGGACTGATGCTGAAGCTGAAACTCCAATACTTTGGCCACCTGATGCAAAGAACTGACTCAATTGAAAAGACCCTGATGCTGGGAATGATTGAAGGCAGGAGGAGAAGGGGACGGCAGAGGATGAAATGGTCGGTGGCATCACCAACTCAATGGACATGTTTGAGTAAACTCCAGGAGTTGGTGATGGACAGGGAGGCCTGGCGAGCTGCAGTCCATGGGGTTGAAAAGAGTCAGGTATGACTGAGACTGAGCTACTGAACTGAACTGAGACTAAACATCCTCATAGTAACCTGAGTAGAGATGGTGTTAAGAGGAACTGAGGCAAATAGAACAGCTTGTGCAGTGCACAGCTCCATCCCCCCCCCTCCCCCGCCCACTCTCCCTCCCCCCATTACCACCCTGTAGTCTTCAGGGAGTCTCCTTATTGGTGCTCTTTCTATAGCTTATCTTTGTACCTTTCTGTTAGCACAGCCCTGAGAAAGTCCGATGCAGACTGGGGGCTGCCCAAAATGCCACCACCAGAGGGCAGCATGGAGCTGTGCACGCTCAGATCAGCCCCTGAGGTCATGGGCACCCCCCCACCAGCCTCTGCCAGAGCAGGCAAACCAAATTGGTCCTGGGGAAGAGTGGTGCTGGGCTGGAATCACTGCTGCTAAGGCAAAGCAGGAAAGGAAATGTTCCTTTCAACCAAGGTACCAAGAGGAGCATGAGTGTATCATTGACGCAAACAGTGACAAACCCTAAATGCATCTGCAGCTCCCACAGTCTAAACAACAGGTAAAAATTAATTTTATCTTTAGCTACCATGCATGGAATGCTATATACTTGGCACCAGTAAATGATTATATAGTTATCTCATTTAAGCGTTACATCAACCCTGGGAGCCGTAGCCTGGTTTTTATCCCTGTTTTGTTGACATAGAAACTGAGATGAAGACATTAAGATCACTGGTAGAAGCAGTTTTGTTTAAATACAGAAGTCTGTTTACCTGTAAAAACCTCCTCTCAAGGCTGCTATGCATCTGCATACTATTTTCCTATCACTTTCTGGTTGCTCTGAGGATAGAAATGAAGTGCTATATAGAATTCGACTCTTGCCCTCAAGGACCGTGCATTTTCAGAGTAGAAAGAACGATTTAAACAACTAAATAATAATACCAACAATTGTGTATAATCCAGAGTTTTATAACATGGTAAAATTATGTCTATACAATTCTCAAATATTTTCCACTCATGCCACACAACTTCTATAAATTTCAAATATAAAAGGATGAATGAGAGTGAAGGTACAGTCAGCAACCCTAACCCTTCAATTATTCATTTACCCTCCAGATATCCAGTAAGTATCTCTGATTATGCTAGACACTAGATATCACACTTAAACATGCCTGGTCCTTGCCTTTGAGGGGACGATAAGCTAGTTGGGATGGTAAAAGAGAAATAGACAACAGCAAATAAGTCAACAAATAAGTGTGGGATTGCAGTTATATGTACCATAAATAGGGTCTAGTGGTGAGCTGTTAGCCCTGGTGACAGCTCTCTGTCCAACAATTTCTTGACCTTGATTCTTTACAACCTTCTTCTCTACTGCAGCCACCTGGAGCAGGTCTTCTCTGCTGTGATCTTAACATTTCCTTCTCTGATTGCAGTCTTGTGAACATATCTCTCACACTCCCTTGGATCCTAGTCAGCCTGGGCTATGCTCTGAGGCTGTATCCACCTTTCTGACATCTCTCATCCAGAATGGACTCATGGAAGGTCAATTTAGCAATGGCCTTGTTCTTGCTCTAAATGCCTCCTGACCTTCCCCAGAATCTTTCTCCACCTGTGCCCATTCGTCTTTTGCTCTCTAGGCAGAATCAGGAGTCTCTTGCCCAGTAGATGTAAGTGGTAAGGGTGAATGGTACTTGAGATGAATTTTGTTGATGTCATTCATTCATTCACTCATGCATGCATTCATACCTGCCTGTGTGTCCTACTTTATTCCATAGCTGTCTGTTAGCCATGTGGTATTTTTCCATCATCCCAATTGGCACAGAGACATTGCAGAGCAGTAAGGATCAGGAAGGAACAGCTCAGGGGCATTGAAGCCTTATGAGTAAGAGAGGAACTGAGCATGCACACAGAAGGTCAGGGAGCTGGAACTTTACCCTGCAGGACCTCGAGGTTATGTTAACATTTGGAACTTAGAAACAAAGGAGAAATATGGGGCAGAAATGTGATATGACTTGATTTGCAGTCTCGAAAAGACCACACTGATTGCTGTGTGGGGAATGGATTAGAGGGTACCAGAGTGGGAATGGAAAGAACAGTTAAATGCTAATACAGTAACCTGGGTGAGAGGTGATGGCTTCGTGTGGATAAAAGCTTTATTAGATGAACACTAAGTTCCCGTCAGCCTCTTCGGCCCCTGGAATGTGTGATTCCTCACTAGTGCCTTGAGGTTCTGGCCCTGATCTCACTCCCCTAATTTATCTCATGCAGGGAGCCTTGTCCCCCATCCTGCTTGCTATGCTCTAGATGAATTGAACTACTCTGTTCCCTGAACACTCTGGCACATTTTCCCCTCCAGGCCTTTGCTCAATCTGTTCCCTCAGCCTGAATACCACCCACCCTCCACCCTGGGTCTGTTCCCACCGTCTACTCTGATCTCTGCATAGAGAATGATTATCCTCTTCACAATTTGGATTTATAACTCTGTTGTACCACTTGTACATTATGTCTTGCCTTTCACTTACTTCACTTCCTGCTCTCTCTTCAGTTGTGAATCTGAGAGGATGCATGTTTTATAGTGTTCTTATTCTCCTCTTCAAACCTATGCTACCTTGCTCAGCGCAACATTTTTATGGGTGTTAAATGTTTGTTGTATCAAATAAAAAAATCCAATTCCACCCAATCCAGTCGAATTCAGTTCGATTCAGTTCAGTGCAATCCAATGCTTGTATACTTGATATTTCCTTTATAAAGTATAAGCCTCTTAAGCTTAGACGTTTGTGTTATGCTCCTTGGTATGTCCTATCTAACTCATACAGTGGGTGATGAATAAATGTTTACTGACTGGTTCACTTCACTTAAAGACACTCTTTGTCTTATAAGTGTACATTGGCCTTGGACCCTCATTTCTTTCTATCTTATAGATACTATGTAAGCTTGAAAGGTATAATTTCATACAATTAAATGGTCAGGACATTTAATATGGATTCTTAAGGAATTCCAATACAGATCTAATAAGACAAAATGAGGTTAGGCAACTGTGTACAAAGGTGTAACATATTACATTATTATTGGTAGGCTCATGTTTAAGAGAAAAAACAGTCATTACTAAAGTGGGGAAGGGGTTGGGGGTTGTGGTTATGATGATATACATAAGAAATATCTACTTTACCAAAGGGAACCCTCCTGTGACGCTGACAGTGGAAGGTGACTTTTATATTATCCTGATTGCTCAAGGACATCATGTGTAACTCCAGGGACATACCTAATTCACTGGCATCACCACACTTTACAAGTAGGTCCAAGCTAACTTACCTGAACTTACCTGAGAACAAGTGACTCATCTTTGAGGCCACCACTGCCCATTTCTTATATAAGTGCCCTTATAAAGGACACCATCTTTTTCTTGTAAAATATGTATAATATAAAATCTACTATTTCAACCATTTTTAAGTATCCATTTCAGTGGCATTCCCACATTCACATTGTTGTTGTACAACCATCAGTGCCTTTTATCTTCAGAACTCATTCATCATCCTAAACTGAAATTCTGTACCCTATATATTTGTTTTCTAATTACAAAATAAAGTCTTCTAACGGTAGGAAATTCAGTAAGATCAAAGTGTACAGAGTAAAAAGTGTAAGTGCTTTTCCATTCATTATGGACCAAGTTTTTGCTGTTAGCAATTTGTTGTGTATACTTTGGCTCTTTTGGTATGTACAAATTACATACATGAATCCATAGTAATGTATTGTTTTATAAAAATTAAATCATAAATATATGTGCTGTTTTGATTTTATCATTTAGCCAAATATTATGGACATTTTCCCATGTCCATGTGTATGTCTGTACTATATTCCTTTTGCTGGCCACTTAGTATTCCATCCTATGGATGTACCATAATTTATTTAACTGTTGCCCCAGTTATGGACACTTCACTTTGTTCTAGTGTTTTCTTCCTTTTAAAAACAGTGTCACAAAAAAAGAAAAGAAAATAAAAACAGTGTCACAATAAAAACTCTGATATACTCAAACAAACATTTCTTAGTACACATTTCTAGCGGTTTAATTCCTAAAAATAAAGGCTGACACAATAGAGAGAAAAAGGTGATGTATACTGACTGTCATATTATTCTACACAAACAATTTAACTACTCTTTTCCCCATTAGTTAGTTAGGAAGAGGCTCTGTGCTTACCTGCTGTTAGTATATTAACTCCAGCTTAGTGTGGTTTTGCTTGAAGTCACTGCCCTCTTTGATAAGACTCTAGATCTTCTCAGAACAAGGAGTTAACAGAAAGGACCCTAGAGCATGGTTCAGTTCAGTTCAGTTCAGTCCCTCAGTCGTGTCTGACTCTTTGCAACCCCATGAACCACAGCACGCTAGGCCTCTCTGTCCGTCAACAATGCCTGGAGTCCACCCAAACCCATGTCCATTGAGTCGGTGATGCCATCCAACCATCTCATCCTCTGTCGTCCCTTCTCCTCCTGCCCTAAATCTTTCCCAGCATTAGGGTCTTTTCAAATGAGTCGGCTCTTCTCATCAGGTGGCCAAAGTATTGGAGTTTTAGCTTCAACATCAGTCCCTCCAATGAACACCCAGGACTGATCTCCTTTAGCATGTATTGGTTGGATCTCCTTGCAGTCCAAGGGATTCTCAAGAGTCTTTTCCGACACCACAGTTCAAAAGCATCAATTCTTCGGCGCTCAGCTTTCTTTATAGTCCAACTCTCGCATCCATACATGACCACTGGGAAAACCATAGCCTTGACTAGATGGACCTTTGTTGTCAAAGTAATGTCTCTGCTTTTTAAGATGCTATCTAGGTTGGTCATAGCTTTCCTTCCAAGGAGTAAGCGTCTTTTAATTTTCATGGCTGCAGCCACCATCTACAGTGATTTTGGAGCCCAAAAAAATAAAGTCAGCCACTGTTTCCACTGTTTCCCCATCTATTTGCCATGAAGTGATGGGACTGGATGCCATGATCTTAGTTTTCTGAATGTTGAGTTTGAAGCCAACTTTTTGACTCTCCTCTTTCACTTTCATCAAGAGGCTCCTTAGTTCTTACTCACTTTCTGCCATAAGGGTAGTGTCAACTGCATATCTGAGGTTATCGATATTTCTCCCAGCAATCTTGATTCCAGTTTGTGCTTCCTCTAGCCCAGCGTTTCTCATGATGTACTCTGCATATAAGTTAAATAAGCAGGGTGACAGTATACAGCCTTGACGTACTCCTTTTCCTATTTGGAACCAGTCTGTTGTTCCATGTCCAGTTCTAACTGTTGCTTCCTGACCTGCATACAGGTTTCTCAAAAGGCAGGTCAGGTGGTCTGGTATTCCCATCTCTTTCAGAATTTTCCACAGTTGATTGTGACCCACACAATCAAAGGCTTTGGCATAGTCAATAAAGCAGAAATAGATGTTTTTCTGGTACTCTCTTGCTTTTTTGATGATCCAGAAGATGTTGGCAATTTGATCTCCAGTTCCTCTGCCTTTTCTAAAACCAGCTTGAACATCTGGAAGTTCACGGTTCATATATTGCTGAAGCCTGGCTTGGAGAATTTTGAGCATCACTTTACTAGCGTGTGAGATGATTGCAATTGTGCAATAGTTTGAGCATTCTCTGGGATTGCCTTTTTTGGGATTGGAATGAAAACTGACCTTTTCCAGTCCTGTGGCCACTGCTGAGTTTTCCAAATTTGCTGGCATATTGAGTGCAGCACTTTCATAGCATCATCTTTTAGGATTTGAAATAGCTCAACTGGAATTCCATCATCTCCACTAGCTTTGTTCATAGCGATGCTTCCTAAGGCCCACTTGACTTCACATTCCAGGATGTCTGGCTCTAGGTGAGTGATCACACCATCATCATTATCTGGGTCATGAAGATCTTTTTTATACAGTTCTTCTGTGTATTCTTGCCACCTCTTCTTAATATCTTCTGCTTCTGTTAGGTCCCTACCATTTCTGTCCTTTATTGAGCCCATCTTTGCATGAAATGTTCTCTTGGTATCTCTAGTTTTCTTAAAGAGATTTCTAGTCTTTCCCATTTTATTGTTTTCCTCTATTTCTTTGCACTGATCACTGAGGAAGACTTTCTTATCTCTCCTTGCTATTCGTTGGAACTCTGCATTCAAATGGGAATATCTTTCCTTTTCTCCTTTGCTTTTTGCTTCCCTTCTTTTCACAGCTGTTTGTAGGGCCTCCTCAGACAGCCATTTTGCTTTTTTGCATTTCTTTTTCTTGGGGATGATCTTGATTCCTGTTTCCTGTACAAAGTCACAAACCTCCATCCCTAGTTCATCAGGCACTCTGTCTGTCAGATCTAGTCCCTTAAATCTATTTCTCATTTCCACTGTATTGAGTTAGGTCATACCTGAATGGTCTAGTGGTTTTCTCCACTTTCTTCAATCTCAGTCTGTATTTGGCAATAAGGAGTTCGTGATCTGAGCCATAGTCAGCTCTAGGAATTCTAGGAATCAGTGAACTGAGATGGACTGGCATGGGTGAATTTAACTCAGATGACCATTATATCTACTACTGTGGGCAGGAATCCCTTAGAAGAAATGGAGTAGCCATCATAGTCAACAAAAGAGTCTGAAATGCAGTACTTGGATGCAGTCTCAAAAATGACAGAATGATCTCTGTTCATTTCCAAGGCAAACCATTCAATGTCATGGTAATCCAAGTCTATGCCCTGATCAGTAGCGCTGAAGAGGCTGAAGTTGAACAGTTCTATGAAGACCTACAAGACCTTCTAGAACTAACACCCAAAAAAGATGTCCTTTTCATTATAGGGGACTGGAATGCAAAAGTAGGAAGTCAAGAAACACCTGGAGTAACAGGCAAATTTGGCCTTGGAGTACAGAATGAAGCAGGGCAAAGGCTAAAAGAGTTCTGCCAAGAGAACGCACTGGTCATAGCAAACACCCTCTTCCAACATCACAAGAGAAGACTACACATGGACATCACTAGATGGTCGACACTGAAATCAGATTGATTATATTCTTTGCCGTCAAAGATGGAGAAGCTTTATATAGTCAGCAAAGCAAGACTGGGAGCTGACTGTAGAGCATGGTGGGTTGATCCTATTTGGAAAGAGATACAGAAGCTCATACATGGACTTTCCACTCCACTCTACAGAGAAAAGGCAAGGGCATGTTTCCTGTTTCCTTGAATTAACTCCACTTCACTATCAGCTCATCATCCTCATGCATCCACATGAAAATTCTGGGCTTCCAGCTAGACTGCACTAATGTCAACTTTCATAAGTGGGGTAATACCTGTGCCATGCATGCATTCTAAGTCACATCTGACTCTGCGAACCTATGGACCATAGCCTGCCAGGCTCCTCTGTCCGTGGGATTCTCCAGGCAAGAGAACTGGAGTGGATTGCCATGCCCTGCTCCAGGGGATCTTCCCAACCCAGGGATTGAACCCACATCTCTTTTGCCTCCTGCATTAGCAGGCACATTCTTTACCACTAGTGCCACCTGGGAAACCCTCATAATTTTCAATTTAATCAATTTAGAACTAAACATGCAGAGACTATGGAAAGAATGCGCTGCTTCAGAATTGGGCGTGAAACTTCTGAGCAGTATTTTCTGCTTATTATTAGCAAAACTTCAAATCAGAGCTGAAGTTATCTGGGGTAAAGGAGACTTGTGTTAAGGGTTTTTTTGTTTGTTTGTTTTTTACTGGTGATAAACTGGGGCCATACTTGGAGCAATGCATGACTCTTGATATTTGCATAGGATAAGCTTACATCCATTAGAAAAGCATGTTGTTCATTTAATTTTCCACTAAAATCAATGGTTTTAATAAGAAAATTATGAAACCTAAAACTTGAAGAGGCAGTTGGTCTCACAAATAACAGACCATGCCAGGTTCTACCAAAAAAAAATTTTTTTCTACAGTTAGCTCACCTGTAATTCTTTCATTAGAAAGGCAGTTATGTATATAAGCAGAAAACCAGACTGCTGAGCTGGAGAGTTTTAATAACTGGACTCTGGGAATAACTGATGAATAATGTTGAAAAACATTAAGCCAATATTTTTCCTGATACAGTATATTTCTTGGCAGCATTCCAAAGCAACTCCATGAAAGGGGCCTTTTGTTTTAGAGCCAGGCCTATCTAAAATAAGATGATTCTTTTAAGAACAGTTTTTCCATAAGCCCATGTTTTAAGAGTAAGAATATCCAATCTCACTCTCCTCGTGACTGAGTTAAGGAAAGAGATTTGAGAAAATTTGTTCTGTGACCATGACTCTGGGTATTTAAAAAAATCAACAGGGAGCTTTGAAAATAGACAAAAATATAAACTGTAACATACCCACACTGATAGACAAGGTATTACCATTATGGCAATACCTCTCTAAACTATATGTTAAGCTGGAAACTTTCAAACATGATGGGGACTCACCTCAGATTATCTACTAGCAAGTTGATAGCATACTGTAGTAGATTTTTAAGTTGTCTTTACCTGGTTTGCAAGGACTCCCTATAACTGTTCATTTAAGCTTGAATGGCGGGTCCCTGGCAGGCAATTTATATTTTATGATTCTCCTCTCTGCCACTAGCCAGCCAGATTCTCTTTCCCAAAAGTTTAGGATTTAGACTAAAAAATATGGTTGAGTCTGGGCCAGTAAATGGAAGAAATTGGTCATTAATTCTGGAATTCCCATCTTCTATTATCATGTATTTCAAGAAGAAAGAGCCTAACAGAAAAGCTAATGTAGAGAGATAAGCAGAGAAGGGAGATGAAAGAGGGGTCTTTATGGCTTCTGGTTCTGGTGATTTCCTGAAGCCTGGCTGAGTTCTTGACTTTGGGGTCTTTGTGATAATCCTCTCTATCCTTATAGCAGATATCCCATTTTTATTTACCTTAATCTGAATAGAATTCTGTTACTTGCAACAAAAGTTCTAACTAATACCCATGTTAAGAGTGTACATTTGTTAGTATGCTGTAATGTTCTTTATCTTTCTGGCTTACTTCACTCTGTATAATGGGCTCCAGTTTCATCCATCTCATTAGGACTGATTCAAATGAATTCTTTTTGACGGCTGAGTAATATTCCATGGTGTATATGTACCACAGCTTCCTTATCCAGAGGAATTCCTCCACCAGAGGAATCGGGTGGAGAGGGAGGTGGGAGGGGGGGATCGGGATGGGGAATACGTGTAAATCTATGGCTGATTCATATCAATGTATGACAAAACCCACTGAAATGTTGTGAAGTAATTAGCCTCCAACTAATAAAAAAAAAAAAAAAAAGAGTGTACATTTAAGGAGAGGTCAGCTTTGGGCTTCCCTGGTAACTCAGCTGGTAAAGAATGTGCCTGCTTTGCAAGAGACCCCAGTTCAATTCCTGGGTCAGGAAGTTCCCCTGGAGAAGAGACTGGCTACCCATACCCACTCTAGTATTCATGGGATTCCCTGGTGACTCAGACGGTAAAGAATTCTTTACCATTGCAGGTAAAGAAACCTGCAATGTGGGAGACACAGATTCAATCCCTGGGTTGGGAAGATCCCCTGGAGGAAGGTATGGCAACCCACTCCAATATTCTCCCCTGGAGAATCCTCATGGACAGAGGAGCCTCGTGGACTACAATCCATGGGGTCGCGAAGAGTGAGACACGACTGAGCGACTAAGTGCAACACAGCACACAACTAGGTATAGAGGAGAGGGAGGAAAGAGGAAAGAAAAAAATCACTGAGAACTCTTTGTGTCAAGCAATTTGCTAAACACTTTAAAAATTATTATTACCCCTCAAAGTATCTCTAAAAAAGGGATGTTATTTTCCCTCACTTTTTCAGGTAAGAGATCTGAATTTCAGACGTTCATTCTTGAGTCACATGGCTAGCTGGTGGCAGATCTGGGGATTTGTACTCAGATTTTGGTAGCTTGGGTTGGACTTTGGCCTAACTTTGATAAATAACAGTTATCTTGATATTTGTCAATCTTGAGCAAGCCACTTTACCCTATTTAAGCCTTTCTTTTCCTCTCTGAACATGAGCAGCTTGGGTAAATATAATATTACCTAAGTTCCCTTCCAAGTCTAATAGCATAGTGTCATTTGATTGACTTATTTAGAACAGTGCTTCTCAGTATCATGGTGCTTAGCTGGGGATGGGGGGGAGCAGGGAGAAGGCAGGGATGAGTTATATCCAGGCTTCCTTGGGTGTCTTCTTAAATTGTATGCATCCATCATCTCCTTTCCCTCCCCAGAAGCTACGCTGAGGGTGAGATAGTTGGAAGTAACAGAGCTGGGATTTGAATTCAGAGATAGCTTATCATTTCATCATACCACTGCTCTCTCTTTACTATACTTATTGAAATGTAGAAGCAGCTCATTTTTTTCTATTGAATTGCATTAATTTTGACCATAAATGACTAATGTGTCCTATTTTGAGTGTTTTGCACATTTTAGAATTAGTTTGCCCATTGCTATTAAAAGTCTCTCTGGTGTTTTTATTGGAATTATACTGAATCTATAGATCAGTATAAGGATATCGCTATCTTAATAATATTCAGTCTTCTAATCTATAAACATAGTGTACCTCTCAATTTTTTCAAATATCTTCTTGAATTTCTCTTAGCACTGATTTTTAGTTTTCAGTGTAAAATTTTTGTATGTCATTTATTAATTTCAGTTCAGTCACTCGGTCATGTCTGACTGTTTGCAACCCCATGGACTGCAGCACAGCAGGCTTCCCTGTCCGTTGTCAGTTCCCAGAGCTTGCTCAAACTCATGTCCATCGAGTTGGTGATGCCATCCAAATATCTCATCCTGTGTCGTCCCCTTCTCCTCCTGTCTTTAATCTTTCCCAGCATCAGGGTCTTTTCTAATGAGTCGACTCTTCACATCAGGTGGCAAAAGTATTGGAGCTTCAGCCTTGGTCCTTCCAATGAATATCCTCTGCCTTTTCTAAATCCAGCTTTTATATCTGGAAGCTCTTGGTTCACATACTGTTGAAGCCTGGCTTGGAGAATTTTGAGCATTACTTTGCTAGCCTGTGAGATGAGTGCAGTAGTGCAGTAGCTTGAACATTCTTTGGCATTTACTTTCTTTGGCACTGGAATGAAAACTGACTTTTTCCATTCCTGTGGCCACTGCTGAGTTTTCCAAATTTGCTGGCACATGAGTGTAGCACTTTCACAGCGTCATCTTTTAGGATTTGAAATAGGTCAACTGGAATTCTATCACCTCCTCTAGCTTTGTCCATAGTGATGCTTCCTAAGACCCACTTGACTTCCCATTCCAGATGTCTGGCTTTAGGTGAATGATCACACCATTGTGGTTATCTGGGTCATGAAGATCTTTTTGTATAGTTCTTCTGTGTATTCTTGCCACCTCTTCTTAATATCTTCTGCTTCTGTTAGGTCCATACCATTTCTGTCCTTTATTGTGCCCATCTTTGCATGAAATGTTCCCTTGGTATCTCTAAATTTCTTGAAGAGATTTCTAGTCTTTCCCATTCTATTGTTTTCCTCTATTTCTCTGTGTTGATCACTGAGGAAGGCTTTCTTATCTCTCCTTGCTATTCTTTGGAACTCTGCATTCAAATGGGTATATCTTTCCTTTTCTCCTTTGCCTCTAGCTTCTCTTCTTTTCTCAGCTATTTCTAAGGCCTCCTCAGACAACCATTTGGCCTTTTTGCATTTCTTTTTCTTGGGGATGGTCTTAATTACCACCTCCTGTACAATGTCATGAACCTTCATCCATAGTTCTTCAGGCACTCTGTCACATCTAATCCCTTGAATCTATTTCTCATTTCACTGTATAATTGTAAGGGATTTGATTTAGGTCATACCTGAGTGGTCTAGTGGTTTTCCCTACTTTCTTCAATTTAAGTCTGAATTTTGCAATAAGGAGTTCATGACCTAAGCCACAATCAGCTCCAGGTCTTATTTTTGCTGACTGCATAGAGCTTCTCCATCTTCAGCTGCAAAATATAATCAATCTGATTTTGGTGTTGACCATCTGGTGATGTCCATGTGTAGAGCTGTCTCCTGTGTTGTTGGCAGAGGGTGTTTGCTATGACCAGTGCGTTCTCTAGGCAAAACTCTGTTATCTGTTTTTTTTTTCTCTGTTATCCTTTGCCCTGCTTCATTCTGTACTCCAAGGCCTGAGTATTTTATGTTCCTAAAGGCTATTGCAAATAATATTATGCTAAGTTCATATTCTCCAATAATGTCACTAATATATAGAGATATGATTGACTTTTATGTATTAAAATTTGTTTCCTTTGACCTTATTATACTAGAATTTTGTTAATTAATGACACAAGAAAATTTGGATATGAAAAAAAACTCACTTTGGAGTCAAATTGACAAAGTATACTTGGTAGGCAAAATAATGCCTCCTCCCTCAAAGATATCTATATCATAATCCTTAGGACCTATGTAACTATGTTAGGTTACTTCTCAGAGGAGAATTGAGGTTGTAGATGTGATTAAGTTTATAAATCCAGTGATTTTGAGAGGGGGGTTATTTTGGACTGTTTGGGTGGACCTAATGTAATCAAGAGTTGTTAAAAGTGAATGAAGAGAGCTAGAAGGGAATGTAAGTACAGAAAAAAGATTAGAGAGATGAAATGTTGTCTTTGAAGGTGGAGGATGGGGCTATGAACCAAGAAATGCCCAAAACATCTAGAAGCAGAAAAAGGCAAGAAAATGGAGTATTCTATAGACCTTCTAGGGAAAAAAATATATAATCCTGCCAACACTTGGATTTTGGCCCAGTAAGGCACCTGTTGAACTTCTAACCTCCAGAACTGTAAGATGCTAAATCATGTTGGCTTAAACCATTAAGTTTGTGATAATTTATTCTATTAACCATGGAAAACTAATATAGTATTGTTCCAAGTCACCCTCTGTTCGTGGAACCTGACCCATGCTGGCATCCTGCAAATAGCCAGCTTTGGAATCAGGAGCAGACAGTTACAAGATTCATATTTTTGCCACCATCTCTGTTGCAAAACTGAGGAATCTTCAGAAAAGTTTAAAAGCAGGTCATAAGCATTGACAAAATGGGTGCTAGATAAAGAGACTATTTGGTGGATGCCATGTGTTAATGGCTAGCCAGAGAGATTTGTAGGAATAGAGGAAGCACCACTTGAGAGGATGTCTTTTAGTGAGGACAAATCCTATTTTGAGCAAGTAAGAGTCTGAAAGACATTGTAAGTTTTATATATATGATCCCATATATAGCCTCATGTAGGTGAGACCAAATGACTTGGGTTATACTAATAATAATAGTTAAGTACACTAATATTTGTTAATATTTTAAGTGGTTTTAAGTGTAATTAGGAAAGATTAAAAGTTGGCCCTATAAGGAGATCATCCTTGAATATCTGTATTCCAATATCTTGAGCAGGTAAGTGAGGTAGACTCAGCCCTCAGCCTGTCCTCTCTCTGCTGCGTACATCATGGTGAGCTCCCACCATGGAGGATTCATTGAGAAGTATAGTGATTATAAATTATTGTCATGTGTCTAAGTTGTGATTTCAATATGCTTCCTGCCATTTCCTTTTTGGCCCATGTGTATAGTTTTAGTAAAAATTAAAGAAAGGATAGATGAAGAAAATATAGTGTATTTTTGTCTTCAGTATATGTCAGTGAGAATGATTCTATGAAGTTTCAATTAACAATAAAACAGGAGCTACAAAGGCCAGATCATAAGTAAAGTGAATTTGCAATAATGTTACTCATAGTAACATGTAAAAATGTGTCAGTATCATGGTGTCATATGATATTTGCCTCTAAAATGAGTTATATCTATTGCTTATTCAGTATTATGGTTGGTCATCTTATTTCTATTGATTGTGAAACATAAGTCTGAAATAAAAGCTTAAAAGTTGTGTGTGTGTGTGTGTGAATATATATATATTCACATTTTCTCACGGCTCAGATGTTGAAAGAATCTGCCTGCAATGTGGGAGACCAGGTTTCAATCCCTGGGTCAGGAAGATTCCCCTGGAGAAGGGAATGGCAACCCACTCCAGTATTCTTGCTTGGGAAATCCTGTGGACAGAGGAGCCTGGCACACTACAATACCTGGGGTCACAAAGAGTCGGACACAACAGAGCTAGTAACACTGTACACATACACACACACAAACACACACTCATATATACTTGTTTTTTCCTTACGAATGACAATTTGGAAATAACAAATGGTCAGTTTTACAACTCACATCTTTATAACATACTTTTATTAGTTATTCTCCCCAAAGAAATCCATATGCTATTTAACATTTTACCAATAGAGCAGATATGGATGACAATGTCTTCTTTCATATGAGTTTCTGAGTTAAGGAAGCAGAATTGGAAACGGCTGATTTATAACGGCACCAACAAATTCCATTTCCATTTTTTGCTTTCAGTCTACTCAAAATTTATTGACCGTTTCCACTATGCCAGGCACTGTGTGTGCAAGGTGCCGAGGATACAGAAATGATTAAAACACAGTTCTTTTCCTCAAGAAGTCCATGCTGTGATGAAGGAGGGAAACAAGTGCCTCAAACCAAAATGCAGGACTATGAGGGCACCAAGGAGGGAGTGATTTATTTTGCCTGGAGAGAAATGAAACCTTCACAGAAAGGGTGACATTTGAAAAAGCCTTAAAGGAAAAGGAGAAGGCTAGTAATTGTACATTTTAAACAATGATACAGCATAAAAACTCTAAAAGAAGGTTCAGTTTGTATCCTGTAAGTTGCTTATATAACTGGAACTGAACATTCATCCATGGCAGGGGGTATCTGGGGGGACCAGATGGGAGGTTGGAAGAGTGAAGGTTCATCTGGCCCCATCAGTCCTGTCTTCCCAGGCCAAGGGTCCTCCATCTGTGGAAAGGGAAAAAGCACTGACACCTCTTGCAAAGTCTGTCCAACACTTCATGTTAGATAACAGGGCCTTTCTGCCACTGCCTGGTTCTGAGATGGTGTCATGCAAGTTACTTAAGCCTAGTTTCTTTTATCTGCAAACCCGGAGAACTAATACCTGCCTCAAGTGCTTTTGTGAGGATGAGAGACAACTGTATGTAAAGTCTACACATATTGTCTGGCCCAGAGGAATGGTAGTACCATGGCAGTGTTGAGGGATGGTAATGGTGAAGAACAGCCTGGTGTCTGCACTGCCTTGGGAAGACTCTGCATGTCCCGCGAGGTGGGTGAGAACAGTGTGATCCTGGCGAGCCTGGCTCTGACCCAGGGCGGCTTCCTGCCCATCTGTACTTCCTTTGCCGTTGTTCCTGTGCCACAGGTGGCTCAGGCGGCTGCTCCAACTGCTGCACTGGCGCCCTGACACCTGTGGTGAGCCAGGCGATGGTATATCAAGCCAAACCCCAACTGGAAACCATCTGCCCTAATAAGTCCCAGCAACAAGGTCCTCTCCTCCTCCTCACTCCCGTCCCCTGCCTGCTCCTATTCTTTAATTCAGGGGTCCCCAGTCTTTTCGGCATCAGGGACTGGTTTCATGGAAGACAGTTTTTCCACAGACTGGGGTCAGAGAATCGTTCTGAGATGATTTGAGTACATTACATTTATTATGTACTTTATTTCTATTATTGTTGCATCAGTTCCACCTCAGATCATCAGGCATTAGATCCTGGAGGCTGGGGACCCCTGCTTTAATTCACCCACTGTCATTTTCTTCTCTCCATCTTGATCATCTTCCATCTTGACCCTTTGCTTCCCCTTCCCCTCTCTTTTCTCCCTCATCATCACTCTCACTTTTCTTGCCCTTATCCTTCCCAATATGCTTGCTCCTCCATGCTCCTTCCATGCTAGTTTGGCCAGCATGTGTGTAGGAGTGCTGGGTTGGGGCCAGGAGGCTCAGAGACTGGCCATGCTTCCGAGATGATGATGTGATCACTTTACCCTCTTGGGATGTGATTTCCTCATCTGTAGAAAATAAGAGGTTGGACCAGAATGATCTCCAAGTGTTCATTTTACTGTAAATTCCCATTCCATTACCTTTTGTTCTGTTCACCTTTATGCCTGATTTTCCTGTTTCAGCCAACTCATCTCTCCACCTGCCTCTCACCCACATCCCCACCACTTTGGTCCAAGCCACCATTAACTCCTCCCAAGGTCTACTGAGGTAGCCCCCTGATAGTAGAGTCTCCCTGCTTCTGTTCTTATCCCTGCCCAATACATTACCCAGACAAAAGCCAAAGCAACCTTCAAAAACATGGATGCATTTGTTCACTTCTCAACTTAAATTCCTCTGAAGTCCTTTACCATCTTTGTCTATTTCATTACCTTCTGTATTCTCTTCAGAGCAATTAATACTGCTGAAATGATCTTTACTCATCAATTCTTCCCTGCTGGGATGCGGGCTCCAAGAGAGAGGGAACTTGTTAGTGTGTTCACTCTGTATCCTCATTGCAAGTAGTATTCTTTCAATAAATGCTGAACAAAGAACCTCCTTCTGCCATCAGACCCATCTTCCCTCTTCCTGAGATTATCTCCTAACTATACATTTTTTATGTAGAAATATCTCTACCAGCCAGAAATTCTACCTAATCAACTCCACATTTTTCATCCCACAGCAAAAAAAAGGGGGGGGGCAGCAAAAATGCATCATTTAATATGGGCATTTTTTCATAGACACCTCCACATGTGGGACTTAGAATCACAGAACCCAACTATAAGTAGGCTGTAAAAGATTTACATTGCATAGAGGCAAGTATGCTGAAAATCACAATATTATGGACAATTCATCAACAGGATTGAAAGGAAAAATAGGACTCCATCAACTCTTTTCTAGCAGTCTAGGAAAATTTCAGTGTTATTCAGGACTAAAGGAGTGGTCACTGTGGACAGAAAGGATGCCCTGTGTTTGAGAGCTGATTTGGAAAAAGGGTGAAAGTACCACCCAAGCAAATTTGTTTTGTTTTTGTTTACTGTGGCTTTCAGAAACAGAGACTTGCTTGCATTAATAATAATCCTTGGTTTTTGGCATAACATCATCATAGATCCACGGGACCAGGCTCCTGCCTTGTTAGATTGATTTATTCTCATTCACCTTCATTTTCCACTTCCATACTGCTCTCCCCAGTCAGTCTAATTGAATGCATTTGAAGTGTGTTGTTTTCTTTAGATGCAAAATGAATATAATTATATTTTGTGTGTGTGCTTTAGATTTATATAAATGATGCTGCATTTTAACTAATTCTATTTCTTCTTTCACAATCACTGTGATTTTTGGTCTCTCCATGTCACTGTATCTGCGTCTAATTCTTTGCCTTTAACAGCCATGTGGTCTCATCAATCACATGGTATCTGCCTGCTTTCTCAACTGTGGCTAGCCAGATTGCTTCCAGCTTCTTGCCACCACAGATAAAATTACAGTTCACATCCTCCTATGTAGCCCTCTAAGAATCTATGTGATAATTTATTGTATATACACTTGGAACAGCATGGTTGGTCATAAAATTATACATAATTAGTTTGACAAAGTAGTGCCAAATTGCACCCCCAAAATGGTTCCCCAGTCAGCAACACCAGAACACCTAAGGATTTCTCAGTTCCACATCCTTGTTTCTGTTCAGTCCCTCAGTCATGTCTGACTCTCTGGGACCCTATGGCTTCCCTGTCCTTCACTATCTCCTGGAGCTTGCTCAAACTCATGTTCATTGAGTCGATGGTGCCATCCAGCCATCTCATCCTCTGTCACCCCCTTCTCCCTCTGCCCTGAATTTCTCCCAGGGTCTTTTCCATTGAGTCATCTTTTCGCATCAGGTGGCCAAAGTATTGGAGCTTCAGCTTCAGTATGGAGAAGGCAATGGCACCCCACTCCAGTACTCTTGCCTGGAAAATCCCATGGACGGAAGAGCCTAGTAGGCTGCAGTCCATGGGGTCGCTGAGTCAGCCACGACTGAGCGACTTCACTTTCACTTTTCACTTTCATGCATTGGAGATGGAAATGGCAACCCACTCCAGTGTTCTCACTTGGAGAATCCCGGGGATGGGGGAGCCTGGTGGGCTGCCGTCTATGGGGTCGCACAGAGTCGGACACGACTGAAGTGACTTAGCAGCAGCAGTAGCAGCTCCACTTTGTGTCCTTTCAATGAATATTTAGAGTTGATTTCCTTTAGGATTGACTGGTTTGAACCCCTTGCAGCCCAGAGGACTCTCAAGAGTCTTCTCCAGCACCACAATTCAAAAGCATCAATTCTTTGGAGCTCAGCCTTCTTTATGGTCCAGCTCTCACATCCATACATGACTACTGGATAAACCATAGCTTTGACTGTACGAACCTCTGTCAGAAAGTGATATCTCTGCTTTTTAATATGCTCTCTAGGTTTGTCATAGGTTTTCTTCCAAGGAGCAAGCATCTTTTAATTTTATCCTTGCCAGATCCTAATATTGTCCTGCTGTCTAATCTTTCCCAGTTAAATGATATGTTGTTATTATGTCAGCTTGCACTTACATATTTACAGATGATTTTGAGCACTTCCTGAATGTTTGTGAGTCCCTGGTGAACTCTTCTACAGATGGTCTGTTATATTCATTGTTTACTCTTCTACTGGGTTTCTTTTGCTTTTAGGTGAATAAGAGCTTCTTACATAATGTAAATAAAAATCACTTGTCAGTTTTAGATGTGACCAGTATCTTTCCCAATTTTGTCATCTGCTTATCAACTTTGCCTTTCATTGAACAGAAATGATTACTTTTGAAGTAATCATAATATTTTTACTTTACACTTTTAGTGTTTTGTTCAATCAATCCTTTTCTATATTTTCTTCTGTTACATTTATCATTTTGTCTTTTACATTTAAACACGTCTGGAGTCCACATCTAAATATGGTGTTAGAAAGGGGTCCAGCTTTATTTTTCTCTAGAGATAATGAGAGCTTTGGACAATGTGCCTGAAAGAAGTAGAAGGTGCAGGGTAAGAGAGATGGAAGAGAGGAAGAAATAAGGGACACATAGAGCAAGGACAGAGAAGCAGGATCCAAAGATTCTTTTTAACCTGCCCTGGGAGGCATCCCTTCATCTGCTGTGTGTAATGGAGCACTGAAAACACCAGCATTAAATGCTCTTGTCATACAAATAAAGCCACTTTTAGGAAGAATTCCCCAGCAACAGTGACATTCCGGTACAGAGCTTTAAAAATATACCCTATACACAACAAGGACTTTCCCAACTGGGAGGGAGAGTTGGGTGCGTGGGGGGAGAGGAAACTGCAAGAGGGAGAAAAGCCAATATATTCAGAAGCAGAGTTGAGAATTGATTGTGCCGAAGATGGATGTTAGAAGAGTCTAACAATCGTTTATTGCTCTCAGAAATGAAATTCATCTATTTAGGGAAGATAACTGGTTTCTGTCCTGTGTCTTGAATCTTGAGCATACTTTCATTTCCATTTTATGTATCAACTGTCTGTGGTTAATTCAAGTACCTATCAAACAAAGAAATTGGTTAGCTTGTGGAAAACCATCTAACCAAATTATAGGCAAATGGTTGATATTTTCAGGCTTATGATCTATATATATTGTTAAGAAACTCAATGCATACTTTTAAATTTTCTTTTAGGTCGGTGAACCCAGGGGTCAGGCTTTCATTCCTCTACAGGTTTACCACTACTGAGGCTTATCAACATAACCTGCTTGGAGATTGTAAAATTGTTCTAAGACCATAGTTTAAGAAGGAGAAGAAAAAGTTTTAAAATGGGAGAAGG
This sequence comes from Cervus canadensis, assembly GCF_019320065.1. Lineage (NCBI taxonomy): Eukaryota > Metazoa > Chordata > Mammalia > Artiodactyla > Cervidae > Cervus > Cervus canadensis. The sequence goes on from NC_057389.1 coordinate 53,958,008, forward strand.
AAAACCAGGCAGAAAAAAATGTCCATTTTCAAATCTATAAAAATGGCTCTAAGAGCTGGCATTTTGTTGTCCAGAAAAAAAGAAAAAAAATGATTACTCTGTGGGAGGAAAGAGCAGAAAGGAAGTAAAGGTCACAGGGAGCTTTTTTTTCTTTCTTGTTTGTTATTCTTTTTGTTTTTGCTCTGAGTAATTTTTTTACTCAAGAGAAAATTCAAATCCCTGTCTTTAATCTGTCTGCTGGGCTGTCTCTTACCACCTTCCCAAAAGAAAAGCTATTTGTATAGAAGGCATCCTCAAGCTTCTTCTCAAAACTCACAATTATATGAAATATTCCCAACTTTGTAAAACATCAACAAGTTGTAATAAAGGATCATAACTTGTGAATAAAAGCCACACGTGTAGACACACAGCTGATTAAATACATTGCTTCTGACCCCAGTATGAAACGCTTTTAGAACTGTGGCATTAGACTGTCTGGGTTCAAATCTTATCTCTGATCCTCCTATATGAGGCCTCCTATGATTTACTCAGTCTTTCTGAGCCTTGTTTTTTTAGCCCATAAAACTGAGGTAGTAACAGTACTGGTGCTGGTGGTGTAGTCGCCAAGTTGTGTCCAACTCTTGTGACTGCTTCCCGACCACTGCCCGCCCCCCCAGCCCCGAACTGTAGCCCACCAGGCTCCTCTGTCCATGGGATTTCTCAGGCAAGAATACTGGAGTGGGTTGCCTTTTCTTTCTCCAGGGCATCTTTCCAAACCAGGGACCGAACTCACATCTCCTGCATTGCAGGCAGATTCTTTATATCTGAGTCATCAGGGAAGCCCAATAGTACCTACTGTATGCCTATTAAATATCTAAAATTAAAAATACTAACAATGTCAAGGGCTGATGAGGATGTGAAGCAACTAAAACTCTCATGGGCATGAATTTGAGTAAACTCCAGGATTTGGTGATGGACAGGGAGGCCTGGCGTGCTACAGTCCACGGGGTCACAAAGAGTCGGACATGACTGAGTGACTGAACTGAACTGACTGAAAAGCATAACAATCTAAGACAAGGAATGAGAACCAAGAGAGAAAAAATGATATGATAGAGGCTTCACAATCATGAGTTAGGGAGAAAAGGTGCAAAGTAGCTAACAAACCCTCATTTTGACTCTCTTCGACATCGGATGTTATCTAGAGTCATGCATCATTTACAACTTTTCATATGAATCCACTCTACCAGTATCATTGATCCCTGATATGTTCTAAGCTCTGAATGAGCTGGGCATATGGAGCTGAACTTAAAAGTTTCCTGATTTTAAGGAGCTTTTAGTCTATTACGTAATTTATAATTTACTTTAAAAACACTTCATTGACAATACATTGTAGATAATACACATTCATCCACATCTTGATCAGAAATGCACACTGCAAGATTGTCAGCCAGCATTTAACCATTAGGACCACCTGGAAGTGCTGCTGCAAGAGTTTCAGTTCACTTTAGCTTAGACAGTAGCTTTTGCTTATTAGCATAATGGATACTAGCTTCACAGACGGCTCTGTGGTAAAGAACCTGCCTGTCGATGCAGGAGAGGCAGGTTCAATCCCTGGGTTGAGAAGATCCCCTGGAGGAGAAAATGGCAATCTGCTCCAGTATTCTTGCCTGGGAAATCCCATGGACAGAGGAGCCTGGCAGGCTACAGTCCATGGGGTCATAAAAGAGTTGGACACAACTTAGCGACTGAGTAATAGCAATAATGGATGCTAGAAAGGCATTAATTTGTGAAATGAAGGTGTTCAAGATGTTGACTGGCTAGAAATAGTCTAGGAACACATGAGAGAGTTTGAGCATCTTCTGACCTCAGTGGTCTTTGCATTTTGCTTGAATGACAGAAGTTGGTTATAAAAACGTATGGCAGTTCTAGATAATGTTATCTTCCACCAGAAAACCAAACCTTTCTTCTGCTGAGTGGGTAGGTTGGGGTGAAGGAAATACCTTCCCCAGGCCTGTGACTGGGCTGGCTCTCTCTCAGGTTTGCTTTCTTTTCCCAGGATATGACCTTTCTTTCAAATGAGAGCCTGAGCGACTTCACTTTCACTTTTCACCTTCATGCATTGGAGAAGGAAATGGCAACCCACTCCAGTGTTCTTGCCTGGAGAATCCCAGGGATGGGGGAGCCTGGAGGGCTGCCGTCTATGGGGTCGCACAGAGTCGGACACGACTGAAGTGACTTAGCGGCAGCAGCCATGTTAACCAGGACTCCATTCCCGGTAGATCCTCAGTTCTCAGTGCTAACAAAATGTAGAAAATTCTACTCCGTTTTCAGAGATTTTTGATTCCTAGTCTCCTGCTCCATGAAGCTTTAGAAGAAGCTTTAGAATTCTATACATTTCTTGAGGGGAACCAGCTGTGTGGTTGAGGCGCCTCAACTCTCCTTCCAGACTCCCATGGAAGCCAACATTTGAGGTTTCTTGTCCCTCTCAGTGGTCCTCGGCTAGACCAAGCTGGATTCTCAGCTCTGGCCACACCTGGAATTGCCCGGTGCTCCCAGACAGGCCAGCTCACCACTGCCTCCAGGGCTTTGTTAACCGGAGTTCCTCCTCTAGCAAGTCATAGTCTCCTCAGAACCATGAACTTCAGGAAAATTCTTCTCTCCTTTTCAGAGATTTTTCAATCTATTTTCTAAGCCTTGTGCTGCTTGGCTTCAGAATTCAGCAAATGTTAGTGAATTCCCTGGTAGTCCAGTGGTTAGGACTCTGCACTTTCACTGCCAAGGGCCTGTGTTCAGTCCCTGGTCAGGGAACTGCTGAGTGGCATGACCAAAAAAAATATATATATATATAAAAGAATTAAGCAAATTTCTTGCATTGGACAACAGCTCTGTGTGGAGGCCATTCACATCACCAGTTTTGGTCACCGAAGGGCTGCATAACTGCCACAGTCTGCTGTTTTCTCCCTTCTAGCAGGGGCCTTTGCTGGAGCCCAATTAGGCTGTATAGCCTCTTGGTTACACCCAGCCCTGGCTAAACCTGCAACTTTAGTTTCATCTCATCTTCATTGTTTCTGCCACTCTCTGATGCCTTGAAACAAGGTTTATTAAAGATAAGTTTTATCTAAATTTTTAATATTTCACTCAGGTGGGAGTGTTAAGCTGTCATAAACCACTCTATTTTAGGTGGAAATCCTTATCTATACCTTTTGAAATGGCAACCAGGGTCTCTTTAGGTCACTGAATTGGAGGACACTTTGTCCAATGCCAGCCAAGCATTAACTGTATCTTACTCCAGACATGAACTATATCATCAGTGTACATCCCATGAGGCTTTAGTGTAAATTATGAAGCTAAAAGGATAGAACTGGGATTCAAGTGATGAATTCAAAACTATTCAGTGCCCACTTTCTAATACACTCTGTATGTGTGAAAGATTTTAAGACTTTTAAAAATTTAAGCCTCACAGCATGGTTGTAGATGAGAAGATCTTTAATTGTAAACTACCTCTGCATTTTTTAAGGCTACTAGTTCTAAAAAGAACCTAATATTGTGAGTGACCAAGTTGATTTGGCTCCATTGTTCACATGGCTCGTATATAGACTAATTTATATTTTCCAACTTATATCACGTCTTGAAGAGTAAATGCTACAAATCAACAAAGCAGATTTAAAGCATTTAATGCAGAGTATAAAGCATTATTTCCTGCTTCTTTTTGTTCTGAAGATAACTTCCTGTCCAGTGAGCAGTTTAATTAACCTGGTGCTAGAGGTCCACACTGACTCCAAAACATGACTCAATGGACATGAGTCTAACAAGCTCCGGTAGATGGGGAGGGACATGGAGAACTGGGAGGCTGCAGGCCATGGGGTCGCAGAGAGTCAGACACAACTGAACAACTGAACAACAGCAAAGAGGCCCACAAGTTTGTAAATATATTTGTTTTTCACCTCTGGGCCCCTCAGTTGTTTTGAAAACATCAGTTCTAGGTCTTCTCAGTCTTGCTCTTTCTTTACTGAGTGCTTATTTCTCACCTGTATATTTACCAAAATCCCTAATTATAGATCATATTAACTGAATTTTCCAGTGACTTTTCTTCTCTAACTCTGTATTCCTTTATTTATTCATTCAGAGATTTACTAAATATTACTTCATTACATCCACAGCTACAAACTTTGTATAATAGTGAATCTGGCCATTGGATACCAAATTAAATCTTGGAGACAAAATTTTAGGTGAAGTAGAAAAGAATATCTTTATTGCTTTGCCAGGCAAAGGGGGCCACAGTGGGATAATGCCCTCAATACTGTGTGTCCCCATCTGGGGATTCCTGTGAGGAGTCTTATAGTCTAGTGGTAGAAGTTGCTGATAAGGATCAGGGTGCATAGGACCCATATTCCTTCTATCCAGAGATGATGTGGCATCAGGGGATGATAGGCAAACTGTGGCCTCTGGAATAAAGAGTCCTTGGTGGAGGTTCATTTGGTGGAGGTTTTAGTTCTCCAGAAGAGCTCAAATATAATGTTCTATATATCCCTTGAAGGGTGAACCAGGACCTTTAGACTGTACTGTTAGGTTCTATTGTTTCTTGACTGCTCCTCTCTTCCCTCTGCATCTCCTTCCTTCCCTGAATTAGCCGCTGTTTGAACCTGTTGTTTGGAATTCAGAGAAGGGGACACAGAAAGGCTTTGGTGCCCAGGAGCCCCACAAGGTTCTGTTTGGTATCAATAGCCACATTGTGGTTTTGTACCAGAGGAAAACAAAGATATCTGATTCCATGTACCTGAAGATAATCAGTATTTGATTGTACAGTCACCCTCTTCTGTTAAACAGAGAGTCTGATACAGTGTATACCTTTGTTCATCATCATCACCAAACCTTAGCATACTGTCTTAAACAGAGTAGGCATTTAGTAAACATGTTACTTAAATAGATTAGTGGGTGAATAATGCATTAAATTCACCCAGGGAATAAGTACAATTTGTAATATTGTAATATGTACACTTTGTAATGTGTTTTCCTGAATGGCCAGCACAGTGTCTAAATGTTGCCTTAAAAAAACCTGTTACAGAATTAGAGACCTGTTTGGTACTTCAGGGCAAAGAAAGCAAGGAGTTATCAGGGGGGAAAAAAACATTTTATAAAAAAAAAAAAATCAGTCTTTGATTTGAAAGAACAGAATAATGAGAATCCAAGGTTCATCAAAACAAGAGGCTTGCAAGCCACTCTTGAAAAGACAAACAAGTATAGGTGAAGGTTTACATTCAGACCAAGAATGATAAAGAACTGAAAAGGCAAGACTATGGAGGCTTTGAAAAGCTCATTTAGAGTAAACAAGACAGGAAGTTGAATTGACTTTCTAGATAGAAACTGGAAGAAAAAATTATATTGAGGAAACCTGAAGCAAAATAGAAGCAAGCTCATTTTGTTGCAGAAAGGAAGACCCCTTCCAGGCCCTGAGAGTAAGGTCTTGTCTAACACTTGGGAATGAGTTGTCCAAGGAGACACATGTGCTGACAAAGCAAGAAACTTTATTGGGGAGGGGCACCACGGTAGAGAGCAGCAGAGTGAGGGAACCCAGGAGAACTGCTATGCCACCTGGCTTGCAGTCCCTGATTTTATGGTAACTGGGTTCGTTTCTGGCTTGTCTCTGGTCAGTAATTCTGACTCAGGTTCCTTCCTGGTGGTGAGTGCATCACTCCGCAAAGGTTAATTCTGGTGAGAAGGATTCTGGGAGGTGGGTAAGACGTATGGGCTGGCATCTCCTCTCTTCTTTTTGACCTTTCCTGAGTTCTTCTGGTTGGTGGTAGTTTGTTAGTTCTGTGTTCCTTACCAGGACCTCCTGTTCTAAGATAACTCATAAAAGTGGCTACTATCTTGCCTGGCCTGACCAACCACCAGGGTCGGTTATTTCTGTCAGTGTTTCCCCTAACAATTTTACTAATTTCTTCAGATTCTTGTGCTTCACCTATAGCATACCATCTGTATATTCTGAGTGTTCTAAACTCTGTGCTGGAAGGGGTAGTTGAGAAAGAGTGTGTGTATGCATGTCGATATTTATGAAGATCTTTTGGAGGCCGTCAGTACGCTGAAGAAATCATTTCTTTTGCCTGTGCATTTCTCTCTCACTTTGTTCCACTTAAATGGGAATAAAAGGAAGAAAGAAATGGTTTCTAGAAATCATTTCTCTTATCAAAGCATTCGTTTCTTAACTCATCTTCATTCAACTGCCCTGGGGAGAACTTCTGCCACACTGATGTAATAAATGATCAGATATGTTGGGAACACATTTAACATATGGTAGAGTATGAAACACACCTGATGCAGGAAAATTAGTAACACTGGTGAGTTGAGGATAACTCCAAATTCATTTGGAAATAGATGCAGAGGATGAAGGCCAATACCAAACACAAAGCATACATTTCATAAATGTAGTCAAATGAATGGATCAGTCAGTAAAAAAGAAAAATTAGTAAGTGGAATTATGTGTATGTGGGAAACACCAAAAGGGTCCAAGCTCTCTGCTAGGTCATCATCAACAGTTTATTGCATCAAGAAACAGAAAAATTGAATCCAGACTTGCATTGAATGTTTAAACAATTGCTTGCAGATAAATGTGTTTCCAATTCCAAGAAAAGGAGCCAGAACCTTTGAGTATTATGTATATCAGTTCAGTTCAGTCACTCAATCATGACAGACTCTTTGCAAGCCCATGGAGTGCAGCATGCCAGGCTTCCCTGCCCATCACCAACTCCTGGAGACTACTCAAACTCATGTCCATCGCGTCGGTAATGCCATCCAATCATCTTATCCTCTGTCGTCCCCTTCTCCTCCCACCTTCAGTCTTTCCCAGCTTCAGGGTCTTTTCCAGTGAGTCAGTTCTTCGCATCAGGTGGCCAAGTATTGGAGTTTCAGCTTCAGCATCAGTCCTTCCAATGAATATTCAGGACTGATTTCCTTTAGAATTGATTAGTTTGATCTCCTTGCAGTCCAAGGGACTCACAAGAGTCTCCCCCAACGCTGCAGTTCAAAAGCATCAATTCTTCAGCATTCAGCTTTCTTTATGGGCCAACTTACACATCCATACATGACTACTGGAAAAACCATAGCTTTGACTAGAAGGACCTTTGTCAGCAAAGTAAGTCTCTGCTTTTTATATTCTGTCTAGGTTGGCCATGGCTTTTCTTCCAAGGAGAAAGTGTCTTTTAATTTCATGGCTGCAGTCACCATCTGCAGTGATTTTGGAGCCCAAGAAAATAATGTTTGTCACTGTTTCCATTGTTTCCCCACCTATTTGCCATGAAGTGATGGGACCAGATGCCATGATCTTAGTTTTTTGAATGTTGAGTTTTAAGCCAGATTTTTCACTCTCCTCTTTCACTGTCTTCAAGAGGCTCTTTAGATCCTCTTCACTGCCATAACAGTGGGGTCATTTGCATATCTGAGGTTATTGATATTTCTCCTGGCAATCTTGATTCCAGCTTGTGCTTCATCCAGCCCTACATTTCGCATGATGTACTCTGCATTTAAGTTAAGTAAACAGGGTGACAGTATATAGCCTTGACGTGCTTCTTTCCCAATTTGGAATCAGTCCGTTGTTCCATGTCCAGTTATAGCTGTTGTTTCTTGACCTGCATATAGATTTCTCAGGAGGCAGGTAAGATGATCTGGTATTCCCATCTCTTTAAGAATTTTCCACAGTTTGTTGTGATCCACACAGTCAAAGGCTTTGGCGTAGTCAATAAAGAAGAAGTAGATGTTTTTCTGGAACGCTGTTGCTTTTTCTTTGATCCAATAGATGTTGGCAATTTGATCTCTGGTTCTTCTGCCTTTTCTAAATCCAGCTTGGACATCTGGAAGTTCTCAGTTCATGTACTGTAAAGCCTCACTTGGAGAATTTTGAGCAATACTTTGCTAGTGTGTAAGATGAGTGCAATTGTGTGGTAGTTTGAACATTCTTTGGCATTGCCTTTCTTTGGGATTGGAATGAAAACTGACCTTTTCCAGCCCTGTGGCCACTGCTGTGTTTTCCAAATTTGCTGGCGTATTGAGTGCAGCACTTTCACAGCATCATCTCTTAGGATTTGAAATAGTTCAACTGGAATTCCATCACCTCCATTAGCTTTGTTCATAGCGATACTTCCTAAGGTCCACTTGACGTCACACTCCAGGATGTATATAGACCTTGAATAAAAAACAAAAACACTGTTCCAATTGGAACATTGTGAGAAATGAATGATGTGTGATCTAAGTTTGGGCTATGGCTTCATCTCTGCTAACTCTTTAACTGACTAGGGTGTTATTTCACTCTTTTGAACCTGTTTCTCTATCTGTGGAATGAGATCATTGCACTTACTCTTGCTAAAAGGGAACCCTGACTGTTCTATTTGGGCTTATCATCTTCTAGCCTTATTTTAAGTCATATAAGGCTGTCTACCCCCAAGAAAATAAAGAGGTGATAGACATGACTGTATGGATCCATCAAGAGCATGGCAATTGCTGTATTTTAAATAGAACATAAAGGCTTCCTTGGTGACTCAGATGGTAAAGAATCTTCCTGCAATGCAGGAGACCAAGGTTCAATCCATAGGTCACAAGGATTCCCTGAAGAAGAGAATGGCAACCCACTCCAGTATTCTTGCCTGGAGAATTCCATGGACAGAGGAGTTTGGCAGGCTATAGTCCATGGGATCACAAAGAGTCAGACACCACTGAGCGACTAACACTTTCACTTTCACATATGTATGTATAAATATATAAATTTTATAAATATATATAAACATATATTTTCTATATATTTATAAATATATATTTTAGTTGAGGTATAGTTGCTTTACAATGTTGAGTTATTTTCTGCTGTATATCCTCATATATTTTTATTGTAGTTGTTTAATTCTCACTGTTCTTTTAAATCACCTCCCCATTTTAGTCAATGATATTTAAAGGAAAAGTTTCATATTATTATTTTAATTATATAAAATTGCTGTAAAAAGAAGTGTTAAAAATTTAACTAGACAATGTCTGACTAAGGTTTTGAGCTTGTGACCTGCTCTTTTTAGTTAAGGATGGAAATTATGAAGTGTGAAAGATGTGTTAAAGATTTAACAACTCCAAACTTAGACTTTCTACTTGATGAGATCAGTGTTGGAAAAGAATTTAACAAGTAATCACTTCCTCAATCTATGGGTCAGGGAGATTTAATGCTTTATCTTAGGACTATCAGTAACTAGGAAAAATATGTTACAAGTAGGGTGCTCAGTGCAACCCCATTTCTCTGGTTATAGGGACTGTCAACTCACTGGGGCCCAAGGAAAGTACGTGTGTTATGGCCAACATACAGAGTGAGAAGACACACCTTCTTGGTGAATAAACTAACAAATAGTAGATGTTTAATAAATGCTGGTCCCTTGGAAGCCCTCCCACCTTCCCTTGCATCCTTCTGAGTTCTGTTTCATGTCTCACCTTAATAAAAGCAATAACAAGTTCTTCCTGAGAGTTCTGTATATGCTAAGTTCCAGGTTTCATTTCAAAACACATTTATATATTTTTTTAACTTGAGGAAGCTTTTATAATATATATATAAATATATATACTTTTGAGAAAAATGTTATCATTGAGAATCAGAGAGGTAAAACAACTTGTCCTAAATCACCCAGGGCACAACTATCTTATAGTTTGGGGTTCCACTCTTCCAGATATAATTAGAAATAAGGACATTAGTCAGCTAATTAAGTCAAATAGACAAAACAAACCACAATTAGTCCAATTATCTGAATTTTGGCTTGACATTATGAAGTCTGGCTCAGAAATTGTACTCTTCTTTTTTCTAGGAACAGTTTTGTTTTGATTTTGGCTTGGGTTAGCTGGCTTATTGCCTTGGTTCTCTCAGCAGTGACTACTATGATATTGTTCACAGAAGCATTTCATAAATGTAGATTGAGGGAAGAAGGGAGAGAAAGGGAAGAGGAGAATATAAGCAAACCCACTTGAAATGCACACCTGAGAGTTAAGGTCCAAGCCAAATAACTACAGACAAGTCTCACCACGTTCCATTACTTTCACGACTTTCCAAAGCTCCTTGAATTCTTTTACCCTCTAGCCCCAAAATGAAGCTCATGGCACTGGCCTCTGGGAATGTGTCCCCTTGGTCATTCCCAGATATAGTTACACACATAAACGCATTGCTGAACATGGGGTTTTGCTCTTCCTGGAGACCTCAGAGAAACTCGCCCTCCTGGCAAGCTGCAGCTCTGCAAGACTCTTCAGAACTGTGGTCACACCTGCCATGGCTTTAGGATCCAGGTAAATAAGGAAACCTCAGTCCTATGTAAGTTCCCCATACCTTGTATTTGCACTTGTAGAAATTCAATACCATTTTCAGCTTCCATGTTGTATTAATAATATTCTTTCAGCCCCCAAACAATTCAGTCACTCTGAACAGATTTAAGATACCTTTGCTTAGTCACTCAAATTCAGACACAGCCTCCATGAAACTAAACAAAACAAGACACATTTCCAAAAATCAAAAGCAAATTTTACCTCAAGTATCTGATTTGACAGTTTGGAGGGTATTGTCTCGATTGTTTACTTCATCTAGTATATGTGTAAGAGTACCCACACTGTAAGTATAAATCATGGAGATTTTTCTCCTTTATCTGATCTTTATAAATCCTGAATTTCTGTAATACTTGCAAACAAGAATGTTTGGCCCTTAGCACTTTTCCATTGAGTTTAAAAATCTCAGGAGTAGCTTAATAAATATTAAGTCTATGTGGTTTTCATAAGTTTATGGGCAAGCTATCACAATAGAACTTTTACTTTCTATTTATGAAAAATCTCTTGAAATTGCCCTGTGAATCACCACTCAGAGTTTATGGGATTGATGACAGTTTGTTTTTAATCTACAAACTGAAGCACTGAACCAAAACAAGCCATGGGTTTACTGAATTTAGGTTTTCTTAGGTTTGGTTGTCGATGTCAAATCACATCCACCATTTTCCAAGGACCTTAGTACTGCTGCTGCTGGTTAATTATATGTGGAACCCCTGAAGGGCTTCTCTAGTGGCTCAGTGGTAAAGAATCCACCTGCCAATGCAGGAGACATTGGTTCGATCCCTGGGTAGGGAAGCTCCCTTAGAGAAGGAAATGGCCACCCACTCCAGTATTCTTGCCTGGAGAATCCTATGGACAGAGGAGCCTGGCAGGCTACAGTCCATGGGGTCACAAAAAACTTGGGCATGACTTAGCCACTCAACAAAAACTAGCCCTGAAACCCCTGGGGAATCTGCTTATAAGAAATAGCATCTCTCAAGCTATCCCCACTAGGAGGACTGAAAACTAAAAGTGGAATTCGTAACACTTTGGATCTTTTGAGATCCAAATTGAATATACATTTAAAGACTATATTTTATCATATGAATCTATTGGAATTTTGCACATATAACTGGAATTGCATACAGAACTACTCATTTATACTTGAATCCATCCGCTTGTCTCCATCTCCAGGGTTCCCACTCTGGTCCAAGCCCTCCTCTGGAGGACAGCAGTGGTCTCCCAATGGGTTTCTCACACCACTCTGCCCCCCTGCATTCGACAGTCCACACATCAGCCAAACTGATCTTTGAACACTCAAATCTAATATGTCACTTTTCTAGATTAAGAAACAAACACTCTCAAAACTTGTAGAAGTAAGGCCAAAGACCTCAGCATCGGCCTTCCCTGGCTCTGGGGTTTCATTACACAGCACTCTTCTGCTTTCTGTGCATCAGCCTCCAACTTCTGTGCAACTCTTACTGTGCTCTCTGGAATGTTTGCCCCTCTTCTCTGACAGAGAAAGCAGTAGTGTAGTGATTAAGGATACTGCGTCTAGGAAATAATAGGTAGGGTTATATTGAGAAGTCAAGGCATCATTACATGAAAAGTCTTAGAACAAGCTCGGCACATAGTGAAGTCTCGGTAAGTGATAGCTCTTACTTTTTGGTTGTTACCCATCCCCCAGCTCACAGAGCACTTCCCCAGTGGGGTCTTCTCAATTCCCTTAGACATGCCAGAACCACCCATTATTCACAACTTCCTGCCTTTCTTTACAGGGCTCGTCTCAATTTGTAGTTATATGCGTATGTGATTATTTGATTAATTTGTGTCTGTTGTCTCCTGCTAGACTGCAAGCTTGACAAGGGCGGGAACCATGTCTGTTTTGTTTATTACCTATTCCGAATACCTAATTCAGTGCCTAGAGGCTATGAGTGGTCAATATATATTTATCAAGGGATGTTGAAGGAGTTACAGGGTGCATGGGTGGTTAAATTTATGTAGTAAAGTATGAAACCAATTAAGATAAAACTTCAGAAAGATTATTAGAGATCTAAATACAAGACAGGTCCTATGGAAATAGAGATGAATGTTGGATGAATTATTTAAAAGAAGGAGAGTTATCTGAGATTTGTTTGATAAATATTTCATTCCTGCAGAAGATAACACTCAGGCTGAACCTCATAGCGTGGGTAGGGTTGCAAGAAGAGGACAATTCTGGGGAAGCCTCAGGCAATAACTCTAAAGAACACAGACCTGGGTTGAATTCCAGCCCCACCACTTCCTAGTTGTTGACAGGGAGCTACTTTATATCCGTCAATTCCATTTTTGTTCTGTAAAATGCAGTAATAATGTCTTGGGTGTTTTGAGGCTTATGTGATTTTTAAACATTAAATGTTCTGCTTGGTGCCTGTTTGTGGCCCTGCAGAAAATCTGCTTCTGCTGCTGCAAGATTGGACGCAGAGCGGTCATATCTTATAGGTACACGTGGCCCCATCTACCTAGTACGTAACTTCCAGTTCCCTGCATTCACCCCTGATATAAACCCCAGGGCCTTTCAGTGTCAGCTGATATTTTCGCTGTTAACAAAACTGACTTCCTAATTATTTAAGTCATTTGAATTACTGTAAGTTGATTTCTTTAAAATATGTATACTTCTACAGACACCACTAATTGTCTCTTTGTAAAACACAATTCTAAAACAATCTCATTGTTCTCCCCCTAGGCCCTGCCAAAAAGAATGGGGAACATGTCCTTTTGAAATCACCTCCTGTCTCCTTGATTTCCTCATTCACCAGACAGAATTTAATAATGAACCCAGCACCATTAACAGGGAGGGGAGAAAATTTCCCATACCAGTTCCTCAGGGGAAGATACAGAAGGCTGATTGCTGGGTGAAAATTTAATAGCTGCCTGACATTCTAAGGAAAAGAGGGGCTGAACCATTTGAGCAGTTGTGAGCTTAGGAAATGGGTGATTGTGTTAGCTCTGCTGAAAAGGGACCTCAAGCCATCTTATTTTCAACATATTTGGGCTGCAAAGACCACACAGATGACAGATGACACAGAAGAGCCTGCTTCTCCATAAAGAAAATAAATAAGATTTTGCTTGGTGATAATATGTGTTGGGTGATAACAGCTGGTGGAAAGAATTAGGTTTAAGCTTGATAGCTGTGGGTAATGAGACTTCTGTAATATAGAGAGACCTTAAAATACACTTGAAATTATCTTAAATCCTATGAGAGTATCTTTACTTATGAGTATTCCATTTCTTCCATAAAATTCAGATGATTTCAGATCCTTAGTAAGTCTATGCATGAGAGACTAATGTTATTTGTGAAACTATTTTTCTCTGGCTAAGAACAGATAATCCCAATAACTGTGTAACTTAACTCATTTATGTCTATTAATTTTGCAGTAATCCTTTTACTGATAAGTACCACCTCATTAGGAAGTAGTGAAGACAGGATTCAAACTCATGTCTTTTGGAGACCTGAACTTTTCCTGCCACAGTATTGTCTTCCCAATATTCAGGGCATTTCAAAGAGTACAGTGGCCTTTGATATCCGAAAGTTTCTACCATTTTCCACAAGTTCATTTTAAAAATTAAAAAGACACACCTACGAATGTAATTTATACCTGGTATTTCCACAGTAAATTTTAGTTTAAAGAGTTACTCATTCATTATACTATTTAATCCTGAGAATAACCTGGGAGGTAAATATTATTTGTCTTATTTTACAGACAGAAAAACTGAGGCTGGGAGGGGCCAAAAACTCACCTTGGGTCCCATAACGAGTAAATGGTAATCAACCCCAGATTCAAACCCAGATTCTATGTCTCCTCAGCCTTCTGTACCGTGGTCTTACCGTTAGTTCTCAGACCTCGAAAGAAAGCTTCTTTATTTTCTTTGCCTTTCCTGTTTTGCCACCAGGCTTTGTGTTTCTCTGTTTCCTGATGAAAGATCCAAGTACAAGTAGGCAAATACTTGATACTGCAAGCCTGAGATTCTGGACAATCTGATGCAATCTTCTTTCTGACTATATCCTAAAGGAATAAATCACAGGAGAGAGAGCTGCTGGGTTTTTTTTGTTGTGTTTTAAACAATAATAGATGTTCAAGTTGCTATCAGTGTTTGAGATTTCTAATCAGCCAGAACTGTCTACTCTATAATATATGCTGACCTTCTAGGCTGATAAACCTGCATAATTATTGACTTCAGCAGAAGTTGGTATTGGCATATTATTTTGAAGACGTAGTTCTGACAACATCAGGAACAGCAAGTATGATAAATCATTACAGGGCAGGCTGGCTGTGAGAATGGTATTTCAATTGTACCAGACAAATGGCAAACAGATGAGTTTATATCAAGGCTAGAAGTAAATTTAGGTCTTCTCCACACACTCAGCCTCCCAATCAAACGAGAATGGCAATTTTTGTTTCCATCAATTAGAGGAACCAGTCTCTAAAGGGTCACAGCTGATTTATTTGCCAGGTCTGTGACAGCATTTGTGCCAACAAAAGCTGATGTACGTCACCCATTTAAATGAGTGTATAGTTCTGGTTTTATTTGGTGAGACTTGTCATCATCCTACAAAGTTAAAAGTCAATCAACTGTTTCTTTTTGTGGATCTTGTTAAACCAGATAGCTCCCCACATTTTTTAGAATTATTTAACCTATAAATTGACCATTACTTAGCATGGTACTTGATGTTGCTTCACTTATTCCAGAATAGTCATTGAGCACATATTATATGGTAGGTACTATGCTAGCCCTGGGGTTACAGATAAGTATAGTAGAGGGGATGCCCCTGCCCTCATTGGGCTTACATTCTAGAGAGAAAAAGAGATAAATTAGCAAAACAGAACAAGTCCTCAAATGCACAGGGAAGCCCTCTCTGAAGAGGCAGTATTTGATCCCACACTGAAGGATGAAGAGAAGCTGGCTATATGATGACCTGGGGAAGAGCCTGCCAGGCAGGAAGTAGAGCAAGTGGCCCAAAGCAGGAGGTGCTTGCCTGTTTGAGGAGGAGAAAGGAAGCTAAAATGGTTAGTAAGTGTATAAGGATGGCATGCGATAGGGGTGAGAGAGGATAGGAGAGGTGAGTTCAGAAAGGTAGACAGACACCAAACCATGTGGAGCCTTGCATGTTTCAACTCAGTCAGGTATGTGTACCTTTATCCACTTCCTCTACTTCCCCCAAAACTAAGGAGGCACTCCTGGCTCCTTCCTGTTTCCTCGGGTCTTCTCAGAAATGAATGGTGTTCTGTGGAGTAAAGCACAGGTAGTTCTGGTGTAGAAGGACTTTAGAGCATCAGGAGTGAACTCCACCTTAAATTTTGAAATAAATTTCAACTCTCATGGGGAAAATTACTCCAGATGTTTTCTTTTCCTATAAAATTTGACATAGAAAGGACCCTTCTTTTAAGAAATATAACAGATAAGCATAGAAATAGCTCAGTTATAGACACATATTATTTGGCTGGGTACTACAGTAATGGTAGCCCTTCCAACATGAGAAAATTACAAGTAGGATATATTGGATTTGGCATTATTGAGTTTTATGGAATCTCTATAGTTGTATAAGGGCTTCCCTGGTGGCTCAGACGCTAAAGAATCTGCCTGTAATGCAGGAGACCTGGGTTTGATCCCTGGGTTGGGAAGATCCCCTAGAGAAGGGAAAGACTACCCACTCCATTATTCTTGCCTGGAGAATTCTATGGGCAGAAGAGCCTGAGGAGCTACAGTCCATGGGATCACAAAGAGTCAGACATGCCTAAGTAATTAACACACACACACACACACACACACACACACACACACACAATTGCATAAAATGGTAAAAATCCAAAAAACCCTGTGGAAGAGATGAGCATTCACTCTAAGCCCCTTAACTCTTTTCCTGTTGTTATTGTTCAGTCGCCAAGTCATGTCCGACCCTTTGTGACCCCATGGGCTGCAGCATGCCCAGCTTCCCTGTCCCTCACCATCTCCCAGAGTTTGCCCAAGTTCATACCCGTTGAATCAGTGATGCCATCCAAACATCTCATCCTCTGTTGCCCTCTTCTCTTTCTGCTCTCAATCTTTCCCAGAATCAGGGTCTTTTCTAGTGAGTCAGCTATCAGGTAGCCAAGTGTTGGAGCTTCAGCTTCAGCATCAGTCCTTCCAAAGAGTATTCAGGGTTGATTTCATTTTAGATTGATTGGTTTGATCTCCTTGCTGTCCAAGAGACTTTCCAGAGTCTTCTCCAGCACCACAGTTAGAAACCATCAATTCTTTGGCTCTCTGCCTTCTTTATTGTCAATCTCTCACATCCATACTGGAAAGACAATAGCCTTGACAATATGGACCTTTGTCAGCAAAGTGATGTCTTTGCTTTTT
Source organism: Cervus canadensis (assembly GCF_019320065.1). Taxonomy (NCBI): domain Eukaryota; kingdom Metazoa; phylum Chordata; class Mammalia; order Artiodactyla; family Cervidae; genus Cervus; species Cervus canadensis. The sequence continues at coordinate 53,974,673 of NC_057389.1, forward strand.
AACACTCTGTCTAGCTTTGTCGTAGCTTTCCTGCCAAGAAGCAGTTGTCTTCTAATTTCATGGCTATAATCACCATTCTCAGTGATTTTGGAGCCCAAGAGGAAATCTGTCACTGCTTCTACCTTTTCCACTTCTGTTTGCCATAAAGTGATGTGACTGGACGCCGTGATCTTAGTTTTTTAATATTGAGTTTTAAGCCGGCTTTCTCATTCTCCTCCTTCACCCTCATCAAGAGGCTTTTTAGTTCCTCTTCACTTTCTGCCATTAAAAGTGTATAATCCATGTATCAGAGGTTGTTGATATTTCTCCTGGCAATTGTGAATCTAGCTGGTAACTCATCCAGCCTGGCATTTCACATGATGTGCTCTGCATATAAGTTAAATAAACAGGGTGACTATAAACAGCCTTGTCATACTCCTTTCTTAATCCTGAATCAGTCATTTACTTGTTCCATACAGGGTTCTAACTGTTGCTTCTTGGCCCACACATAGGTTTCTCAGGAGACAGGTAAGATGGTCTGATATTCCCATCTCTTTAAGTTCTCCACCGTTTTTTATGATCCACATAGTCAAAGGCTTTAGCATAGTCAGTGAAACAGAGGTTGATGTTTTTCTGGAATTCCCTTGCTTTCTCTATGATTGAGTGAATGTTGGCAACTTGATCTCTGGTTCCTCTGCCTTCTATAAACCCAGCTTGAACATCTGTAAGTTCTTGGTTCATGTAATGGTGATGTCTAACTTGGAGGATTTTGAACATAACCTTACTAGCATGGAAGAATTCTTCTCCTAGACAACTTCTATTCATCCTTCAGATCTTAGTTCGGACAGCAGCCATTTCTCAGAGAGTGGAGAAGATGACCATGTTACCAGTGCAAAGATGAGCCATAGACAAAGGCAGGGTAGCAATAACTTAATAGATTTTTATTAACCTTATTAAGACAAAGAGCCACAACAGAGACAGGCTAGGCGATGTCTCCAACCTTCCTCCACTTTTTAACCAAAACGTAGAAAGGAAAAACAAAGAAACCTCCTTTCAGCCCAGTAGTATACAGCTCCTCCCAAATTCCACATTCTCTCTCAACACAATACCATAGCCTGCCCCACTACATGAGAGGGCAATGAGTTAACATCATTAAGAAAAGACAACATGTATCAGCTGGCCACTGAACATTTTCTCCTTTTATCCTGGAACGCCCCATGAAATCCGGTCATCTTGTGAAATGAGGACATTTATGGTCCTCAGTACCACCCATAATCTCTAATGGATTTGAGTTTGATAGACATCTGGGTCAAGATTTCTCAGCCAGGTCTTGATTAATAGGCTACAATGCCCAGCATTATTTATCTCTTACAGATAAGCTCAGGCCTTATTGTCCCAAATTTCCCTCATTTATCACCATCATATTGCTTGTCATATGTTTTTATCACTTTTGTTTTTCACTAAATGTTTTTCTTCTTTTATAATAAATTTCTACAAACTTGTGAGAAAAAAAGAAACTGCCTATTTAGTCCCTAGGGCAGCTATAACACATTACCACAAACTGGAGGTGGGAGGTGGGAGGGCAGTGCTTGAAACAGAAGTTCATTCTCTCACTCTTTAGGAGGCCAGAGGTCTGAAATCAAGGTGTCAACAAGGTTGGTTCCTTCTGAAGACTCTGAAGGAGAATCTGTTCCATTCCAGTCTCCTGGTGGTTTCCAACAATCCTTGCTATTCCTTGGATTAAAGCTTTATCACTCCAATTTCTACCTTCATTATCATGTGGGATTTTCTCCAGGGTGGATCCTCTGTGTCTTCCTAAATATTTTTTCTTAAAATTGACTCACTTTTTCACACTATAATCAACTTATTTTAAAAGGAAAATTAACTATAACAAATAAAAAATCATTACCAGTGATCATAATTACAAGATAACCAAAGGAACCTAGACAGCATATTAAAAAGCAGAGATATTACTTTGCCAACAAAGGTCCATCTCGTCAAAGCTATGGTTTTTCCAGTAGTCATGTAGGGATGTGAGAGTTTAACTGTAAAGAAGGCTGAGCACCAAAGAACTGATGCTTTTGAACTGTGGTGTTGGAGAAGACTCTTGAGAGTCCCTTGTACAGCAAGGAGATCCAACCAGTACATCCTAAAGGAGATCAGTCCTGAATATTCATTGGAAAGACAGATGCTGAAGCTGAAGCTCCAATACTTTGGCCTCCTGATGTGAAGAACTGACTCATTTGAAAAGACCCTGATGCTGGGAAAGATTGAAGGCATGAGGAGAAGAGGGTGACAGAGGATGAGATGTTTGGATGGCATCACTGACTCAATGGACATGAATTTGAGCAAGATCCAGAAATTGGTGATGAACAGGGAAGCCTGGCACATTGTAGTCCATGCAGTCGCAAAGAGTTGGACACGACTGAGTGACTGAACTGAACTGAATCATAGGAACAAATATAATACAACAAAATAATGTCATTAAGCTTTTCAATGGAGATTTACCTGGTGGCCCAGTGGTTAAGAATCCATCTTGCAAAGCAGGGGATGTGAGTTCAATCCCTGGTCTGGGAACTAAGATCCCACAGGCTGCAGGGCACTTAGGCCCACATGCTGCAACTAAGACCCAATGCAACCAAATTAAATTAAAAAGACATAACCCCTTAAAAGAAAACTTTTAGGTATATACTTCTACTTCTAGACAAAATGGAGCAATAGAGACTGTGTCTATCCTTAAACAACCAAAAAGTAGACAGTGAACATCAGACAACAAAAGACAGTGATCTCTGAGAGAAGGAAGCACATGAAGTGAGTCCTACAATTCTGCCAGCTTACTGTCTATAGTTTCTAAGTGGTGGTACAGGAAGAAGAACCCAGATAAAACCCCTTAAAGTACTCATCACAAGACTGGCCTGCACGTATATGGGGTCACTACCTGAGGATGGAGAAAGAATTACCCAAAAGGATTAGAGGACTATCCTTTTGGACTCACACAGGGCCAAGTGTAGTACGTGTTCCTATCAGCTGGATTGGAAAACTCCTGATTCATCAGTTATCAGGTAGAACACTCAGAAGATCTTGCCTTAGAAATGGTGAATCTCTAGACTGATCTCATGTCATCTAACATATCCTGAAAGCAAAAACCTAAAAGGATCAAACTGTTTCCACGTTTGTGATTTAGAAAAAAGTTTAGCCATATTTCAGTTCAGTTCAGTTCAGTCGCTCAGTCGTGCCTGACTCTTTGCGACCTCATGAACCACAGCAAACCAAGCCTCCCTGTTCATCACCAACTGCTGGAGTCTACCCAAATCCATGTCCATTGAGTCAGTGATGCCATCCAACCATCTCATCCTCTGTCATCCCCTTCTCCTTCTGCCCTCAATCTTTCCCAGCATCAAGGTCTTTTCAAATGAGTCAGTTCTTCATATTAGGTGGCCAAAGTATTGGAGTTTCAGCTTCAACATCAGTCCTTCCAATGAATATTCAGGACTGATCTCCTTTAGGATGTATTGGTTGGATCTCCTTGCTGTCCGAGAGACTCTCAAGAGTCTTCTCCAACATCACAGTTCAAAAGCATCAATTCTCCGGCACTCAGCTTTCTTTAGAGTCCAACTTGCATATCCATATGCAATATGGAAAAACCATAGTTTTGACTAGATGGACCTTTGTTAGCAAAGTAATGTCTCTGCTTTTTAATATGCTGCCTAGGTAGGTCATAACTTTTTTCCCAAGAAGCAAGCATATTTTAATTTCATGGTTGTAGTCACCACCTGCAGTGATTTTGGAGCCCCCAAAATAAAATCTGTCACTGTTTCCACTGTTTCCCCATCTGTTTTCCATGAAGTGATGGGACCAGATGTTATTATCTTAGTTTTCTGAATGTTGAATTTGAAGCCAACTTTTTCACTCTCCTCCTTCACTTTCATCAAGAGGTTCTTTAGTTCTTGGTTTTCTGCTATAAGGGTGGTATCATCTGCATATCTGAGGTTATTAATATTTCTCCTGGCAATCTTGATTCCAGCTTGTGCTTAATCCAGTCCAGCATTTCTCATGTTGTACTCTGCATATAAATTAAATAAGCAGGGTGACAATATACAGCCTTGCCATTATCCTTTCCCAATTTGGAACCAGTCTGTCGTTCCATGTCCAGTTCTAACTGTTGCTTCTTGACCTACATACAGATTTCTCAGGAGGCAGGTCAGGTGGTCTGATATTCCCATCTCTTTCAGAATTTTCCACAGTTTGTTGTGATCCACACAATCAAAGGCTTTGGTGTAGTCAATAAAGCAGTAGATGTTTTTCTGGAACACTCTTGCTTTCTCAATGACCCAACGGATGTTGGCAATTTGATCTCTGTTTCCTCTGCCTTTTCTAAAACCAGCTTGAACATCTGGAAGTTCTCAGTTCACGTACTGTTGAAGCCTGGCTTGGAGAATTTTGAGCATTACTTTGCTAGCATGTAAGATGAGTGCAATTGTGCAGTACTTTGAGCATTTTTTGGCATTGCCTTTCTTTGGGATTGGAATGAAAACTGACCTTTTCCAGTCCTGTGGCCACTACTGAGTTTTCCAAATTTGCTGGCACATTGAGTGCAGCACTTTCACAGCATCATCTTTTAGGATTTGAAATAGCTCAACTGGAATTCCATCACCTGTACTAACTTTGTTCATAGTGATGCTTCCTAAGGCCCACTTGATTTCCCATTCCAGGATGTCTGGCTCTAGGTGAGTGATCATACCATCATGGTTATCTGTGTCATGAAGATCTTTCTTGTATAGTTCTTCTGTGTATTCTTGCCACCTCTTCTTAATATCTTCTGCTTCTGTTAGTTCCATACCATTTCTGTTCTTTATTGTGCCTAGAATTGATTCCACATAAAAGTGATATCGTATGATCTTTGTCTTTCTCTGACTTACTTCACTTGGTTTGATAATCTCTAGGTCCAGCCATATTGCTGCAAATGGCACTATTTCATTCTTTTTTATAGCAGAGTAATATTCCATTGTATGTATATATATCACATCTTCTTTATCTGTTCATCTATGGATAGACATTTAGATTTCTTTCGTGTCTTGGCTATTGTAAATAATGCTGCTGTGAACATGGGGGTGCATGTATCTTTACAAATTAGTTTTCATCTTTTCTGGATATATGCCCAGGAGGGGGATTGCAGGATCATATGGCAGCTCTAGTTTTCGTTTTTTTAAGGAACCTCCATACTCTTCTCCATAGTGGCTGCACCAATTCACATTCCCACCAACAGTTAGGAGGGTTCACTTTTCTCCACTACCTGTCCAGCATTTATTATTTATAGACTTTTGATGATGGCCATTCTGACCTAGATCTGATAACTTATTAAGAGAACTGGACATCTAATTGTTTCATGTAAAAATCTCTTTATTTTAAAATTAAAATTTTAAATACCATTGAGAAGCTAAATAAAATGTATCTTTGAGCCAGCTACAGTCTATGGGCCTGCCAATGGGTAAACCCTTGCTTCCCTAGGCCTCTCTGGTGGGTACACTTCAGACCTATCAATTCCACATGGAAATGGTAAAATTTAGGAATAGGGCCTTGAATTTTTGAGGAAAACATGAAGCTTCTGCCTGCCTAGTTCTAGACTGCTTTACCAATCTAGGAGTAGTGAATAGAATCCATCCTTTGACCTAGCCTACCTAGGTTGATCAAGTTTAACATTAGGACTTGAGGCCAAAATCTCAGTATGGTTAAGAGTATTTGTTTTCCAGACTAATTTTCTTGTTCTCTATTGGTGAATTTCCACCACAGTCCTCTGGGATAGTGGATCCAGAATCAGTAGTTCAAGATTCCATGCCCTGGCCATTTTTCTTTCCTTTAATTATCTGTAAGTAATCCTGTTAAACTTCCCCAAAGCCTCATTTGTGTGTGTGTAGATGAGGGAAGTAAGCAGAAGATGAGATACAACATATCCTGATAATCCCCGTGAGTCAAATGAATAATATAGTCCACTTCACTGACTCTGTATAGACACATCAAAAATTTTGTAAGATCCCTCTGTTGCTTACTATTAATATTAAATGTGTAGTAATCTTATTTAACAAAAAAAAATTCTATTTATTTTCCACCTCTGGTATTTCAGGGATCAAGCATTCTTGTAAATAATTAGAATCCAATAGGACCAATTGTTCATTATAGAGAGGTCAAAATATTTTATATAGCCTTTGATTCCAAAGACTTCTTCATGTAATTAAAGAATGCCGTATTTTGGCATTTGGTCTATCTTACTATCTCAGTACTTGGTTAATAAGTTTTTAATTGAAAATCATCTTAATGAGTGAAACTACAATATGTTAGCTGAACCCACCAAATACTCTGATACCTATCATTACTAGTGGAAGAAATCACAGGCTCCACTGTATTATGTATTGAGTACATATGTGCAGTTCTATATACTAATATGGGTAAAAGATTAATTGATCCACTTCTTTGGAAAGTACTCAACAAACAGACCATCAAGAAAATTCTTTGAGGGAGGGGGGATCGGGATGGGGAATAAGTGTAAATCTATGGCTGATTCATATCAATGTATGACAAAACCCACTGAAATGTTGTGAAGTAATTAGCCTCCAACTAATAAAAAAATTAAAAAAAAAAAAAAAAAGAAAATTCTTTGAGCAAGATCAGCTACATCAATGAAGTAAATGCAGTCATTCTTCCTGTGTCTAGACCTTGTAGTGGAAAGAGAGGGTTAGGCAGGTTCTTCTCCTAAAATAACTTTTCTCACTCTGTCAGACACTCAAGTAGTCTGGACTCTGGACTCCAGTGTCTGAGTGGGAGTCCTAGCTCGACCATTCACTGACTGAGTGCCATTGGATAAGCCCTTCTTTAGACATCAGTTTTCTTATCTGTTAAATGGAAATGATAATGTGACCAATCCCACTGTGAGTGTAAGAATTAAATAGGATAACATGTGCTTGGAACCGTATTTGTTATGTAATAAGCAACCAAAAAATGTTAACTAATGATATTCCAAAACTAAAGTAAACACAGGTCCATATTAAGAGGCTACTGGCCCATTGAGAAGGAGCCCTGTGTTTTCTTCCTAGCTCACAGACAGCTAGCTCTGACCTTGAGTAAGTTGGTGAGGCCCCTGATTCTGCATCTGTAAGTAATGAGTGGGTTGGACTGGTATTGTTGATTCTCAACAACTACTAACTCATACCTTGCCAAAGGTGAGATTTGAGTGCTTCTGGCAATGCTGAAAAGTGTGAGTGAGTGAGTGAAGTCACTCAGTTGTGCCCAACTCTGCGACTCCATGGACTGTAGCCTGCCAGGCTTCTCTGTCCATGGAATTCTCCAGGCAAGAATACTGGAGCGGGTTGTCATGCCCTTCTCCAGGGGATCCTCCCAATCCAAGGATCAAACCTAGGTCTCCTACATTTCAAGCAGATTCTTTACCATCTGAGCCACCAGGAAAGCTGAAGAGTGAAACTCTATTTAAATTAAACAAACTGTACCCCTAGGATGTGGATTAAAATGAGTGGATCCATCACATTGTCTAGGATGGAGAATCTAAAAGTCAAAAATTACAGATAATATAATACCTTTTGTGTTTCAATAGAGGGAAATATTTTGCTAGGTAGGAAAAATGTGGGAGAAACACTTGGGCTATTCTCTCCCTTCTCCCCTTCTTCCTCCCCCTCCTCTTTCTCCCCACCTTCTTTCCCCTCCTCCCCCTGCCAGCAGTTAAGTTAGTGGGGGCCTGAGGCTCAGCATTTTCTCTATAGGGAGCAGCCTCACCTCCATATACATGTGCTGAGGGGTCTGCCTGACAGGAGGCTGGCAACTGTCCCCCTCCACCCTCACTGAGTGGAGGGCCTCTTTCATTCAGAGAAAAAAGTGTTAGTGGTTGCAGATCCATGCTCTGTTCCAGCTGAACTCCATCAGTAAAAACTGGCATTTTAACCTCGGACTATCTCATTCCCAATGATATATTTCTCAGTGAGTTCCGAACTCCAAGAAGGAAGTGGACTATTAGTTATGTGGCCCCCAAAGTCCTAATAAATATCTTGGGATCTATTTGAATTACTTAAAAGAAAAATGTTCAAGCTCAATGTGCCTTATTTATACGACGATGCAATTCCCTAGCCAGGCCAGACCACAAGGATCCAAAATTTTCAAGGACCTATAAACAGGCTTTCCTGGTTAAAGGTACAAGCCTTCAGACTTCAGCTGCCCGGCCACTATCTTCAGAGCCAAACCTCCCTGGTTGAGGACTTTTTCCTTGGAATGTAACTGCCTCCACAGTTCCACCCTGCCTCTAAAAGGTTCTCTGTTCCAGCTCTGAAATCCTGAGGAACTATCCATCTTGTTCTTATTTAAACATTGTAGCCCAGAAATAATTTGCAGAATGAAAGGGAGTCTTATGTCAGCTCTGCTTAGGCAGTAGCACATGGCTACCAGCATACTCTCTGCTCTCTTTCCCATACTTCCTATACAGCACTAATCAGGAAAAAGTTCTCTCCTTGACTGCACATGCTAGAGTTTGTTTGAACATCCCAAAGTATTCCAGCAACTGAAGCAATTGCACACTTTATTGACAGAGTAACTGTATTTTGTATCCTTTCACTCTTTCTGTTCGTCCTTGCCAGTGAGTCATGATAGATTTCAAGTTTTCTGATAAGGAATCTATAAAGCTGTACAGATAACAAAAGTAAAACCAGCGTTTGTTTCCCCATGAGGCAAATTAATGTCTAGCCTTCTATTGCATATACTAGCCATGCCTAATAAACCAGAGGGATGCATTATACCTGGGATAATGCACTGGGCTGTGAAATTTAGGTTCCGTCTGGCTCAGGAATCTGGGAGCAATGAAGATATATATCTTTGAACCGCAGTTGATGGGCTCTGCCAGGCATCCATTGATTCCACAAATGGTTTCTTTCTGGATTGTAAAAAGACCCAATAAGCCATTTCCTCTAATTATCACAGCTCTTCAGGCAAAGCTGGGATGGCTCCTGTATTGATCCACTCCACTCTCAGCCCTCACTCCAGCCCTAGGCAAGACAGTTTGCTTTAAAACATTTCAAAACATGCCAAATCATTCTGGTGAAATCCAGAGAAGTGCAGTTCTTTCCCCTGGATTTTCAGTTTTCATAACCCTCAGGCTTTTGCTTTAGCTATGCAAAAGGAGGACTGTTAGACGTGGAAAGCCAGAGAAATGGGTGTCTATCTCCCATGTCATTGAGTTTTAAAACAGGGAGATCACAATCTACTTTGAGAATTATGGACTCCTGAGAACACCAGATAAAGTGGCAGGTGAGACAAATAGGAATAATCTCTGAGTACATAAATATCTCATTTGTGTTGCTTTATATTTAAAGAGTATTCTGACATTTACCCTAAAATATACAAAATAATAAATTACTGAAGATGGATCCTAATTCTAAAATAGTTTCTCCTGCTAAAGCTGGATTGATATTGTCTTTTAAGGTATGTGCTGCTGAGCAGAATGTTGCCAGAACAGCCATGTGTAGACTGAATCAAGGCCTAACCAACAGTTTCCAAGGTACAGAGAGGAGAGGGAAGCCCCAGCCCATCTTCCAGGTGCTCTGGCACCCAAAGCCCCTCAAGGGATTTAGTGACAGAAGACCAGTGACCTGGAGGGTAAATTCCAGAATATTTTTAATTTTTTTAAAAAAATTAACATTTATAAAGGTTAAATACAACAAATACTGACACATCCACCACTCAAAATGAGCAATGTTTTTGCCATAGTTGCTGCAAGACCATATTTTTTTAATTTAAGGAAATAAACACACACATGTTACAGAGAAAGTTGACACCTTCTCTGAAGATGCCAAACATATTTACCTTGTTCCAATCTCAGAAGCAACTCTCATCCTAAATATAGAGTCTGTCTAACCCATGCTTTTCAACTTTTACTGTGTATATGTCTTCGTATATCCAGAAATGATGTATAGTATTACCATGCTCACCATTTTTTTCATTTAAATGAATGGCATTGAAATGTAACTTGCTTCTTCTCATTCAGCAGTGTTTTTAAGATCTGTCCATGTTGACATATGAAGATATTCCTCATATATTTTAGTTGTTGCACAACATTCCATCTTTATCTATATATCACAATTTATTAATCCCCATCCTCTTACAGATGAATGTTTGAGTCAATTCCAACTTTTTGTTATTAAAAACATTACTGCAAAGAACATTCTTTGGCATGTCTCCCTGTTGCGCATGTGTAAAAGTTTCACTAGGATATAAACCCAGAAGTGGAATGGAGGGTAATAGGCTACAGGCATGTTAACTAAATATTGCCAAATCACTCTCCAAAGTATTTATACCAGTTGACATCCCTACCACTGATTATGAGTTCCCTTTTCCCCACTAACACTTGATGTTAGCAAACTTCTTATATTCTGCCAATTTTATGATTATGAAATATCATCTGGTTATTTTCATTCCCTGAATACCAGTAAGTTTGGGCATCTCTTTATATGCCTGTTGGCCATTTGGATTTCTTCTGTGAAATTTCTGCTTATATCTTCTGCCTATTATTCTCTATGGTTGTTTGTCTTTATCATAATGATTTGTAGGAGTTTCTTAACTAGGTTGCTGACTGATCCTTTTTGCATCCAGAAGCTCTGCCACGCTTTGATAGTTAATTCAGAGTTGGAGATTCACATCCTCATGCCTTTTGTGGAGCATCGAAGGTTAATATAAAGAATTTGTGTGATAGTTATCATAAGAAGTTTCTTGGTCTGGGCATGAGGTGCTCAGGTGAATCAATAAATGATGAGGCACAGAGTAGAATCTAGTTTGTTGAAAAGGCTTTGGGAGATGATTCTGTTATCATCTCAGGAGTATACAGTTATGACCTAACTAGAAGAGATTTCTCAGAAAATGATCAGAATTTTAATATCACCTCTCCAGTCATTTCTAATGCTCTGAGAATTGTTCAAGCCTTGTAACCCAATATTCAATTTTTGACATTTATGTTGGTAGCTTTTCCTTTAAGGACACGGAGGCTACCTGTCGACCTGGCACAGTGACCACTGTACAAGGTGTTCTATTGAAATTTGCTGCTGCAGAAAGAGAATGCCAGATTTCTCTCAGCAATGTCTTCATTAAAGTTGTTTGATGCAGTATCAGAAGTATCATTTTACAAAAGCCGTATTTTTAAGAATTCTCTATGATATTTTTTAACTGGTAGGAGGGATCTTTCTACTTAAAATTGTAGAAAACCACTCAACAGCAATTACACTTAACAGATACTTATTAAATAAATAGATAGGACCCACCCATACCCCTGAATATTGGAAGAAGGTTTTGAAGGTGAAAGTAGAAAGGAGAATGGGGAACTTCCGTTAGTAGCTGCTCCAGCACTATGGACAGAAAGCTTTCCAAGCAGGTTCGGGGGGAAGTTAAGGATAATTGTGACTCCACTGAAGGAAAAACCCAGATGACTGGCATCTACTGAAGGTGGTAGAGCCCTGTACAGTCACTGAACAGCAGTAAAGAGACCAGAGACAGACACATAAAATAGAGGGAGTGACAAGTGGGAAAAGTGGTAAAATAGAAAGATGACTGCTGGCTGCACTTTCTCACCCAAAACAGGGACGAAATGGTTCAAAATAAAGTGGGTTCCTTCAGATCTGCCTACAGCCCTAAATCCTTCCCCATTCCCAAGGATCTAGGGGAATCACTGAACTACCCATGGAAACTTATACCAGCTGGGCCTCCAGCTTAAATATTGCAGAGAATATACTTACATGGTTTAGGTAAATAACTAGAATCCACACAGAACCTACTCACCTGATTTGGATTTGATACTAGGCCTAAATCAATGTCTTCATATTCAGGAATGGATAAACAATATAGAATCTATTTTTAAAAAGAAACATTCTGCAAATTCACTATCAGTGAACACTGAAATCAAGAAATAGAGAAAGAACACCCATCTGAAAAAAAATACTACATCAAAGCAAAAATAAAGTCTACATAACATCTGCTTTGTACTCTACAATAAAATACAATAAAACATAGTCTCTGAGACAAAGAATAAAAATTAGATGAAAGTCTCAAACTAAGGAAGAAAGGAAACTAGGTAGGTAGTGAAAAAATATGAAGAAACTATTACCATAACTAAAATTTCTAGTTAAATCATAATCAGTAAAGAATAGAATTACTTCTATAGAAAACTGAATTAGTCATGTAAAAGAAAAGATTGAATCATTCTCCCAGATTTAAAAGACAAATAAAAAGGGGAGAGAAGTATATGAAAATTGAAACAAAAGTTAGACACAATAGAAAACTACTGAAGATCTGAATTTGCAGGTCAAAAGTGTTTGTCTTGTAGCAAGCAAAATTGTTAAAAGTTAATTCAGCACTTACACTTGTCCTCGTTAAATAACTGAATTTCAAAAGTAAAGATCATTTTTCCTACAAAGGATCAGAGAAGGCTGAGTTCTATGGAGGGAGAAGGATTACTTGTAAAGGAAAAAAAACCGGATTGCACTCGGAGACCTTCTATGCAATATTAAAAATGAAATAATAAGAAAAACCAAAATGAAGTAATATATGTAACAAATTAAAATAATAAACAAGTCCACAAGCTTCTGAAGAAAAAATTCCTAAGAACCAGAAAACATGAATCAAACCAAAGAGTTTAATAATGAGTAAGTTATGATAATAAAGATTATTAATGAAAATTAATGCTGTTTCAATACAGAACTGTTCATGCAATTATCTTAAACACTACTACAAAATAGCATGAGAATTTAATAATTCTTAAAGAGGAAAATACATAATACTAGGAAATTAATAATTAATAATAAATTTTGTGTCAAAAGTCCAGAATATACAAAGAATTTAAAGAAGGATGTTGAAATGGTTAGAGAAATGACTAGATTTCTCAATTTTTTGAAGAAATACAACACAATAAGATTTCATTCATAATGTTGATAACCACACTTTAAAACATTTTTAAAGAATAACAATACCATTTGCGCATCATGAATGGACCTAGAGATCATCATACTAAGTGAAGTAAGTCAGAGAAAGACAAACACCATATGATATCGCTTGTACATGGAATCCAAAATATGACACAAATGAACCTATCTACAAAACAGACTCACAGACATAGAGAACAACCAAGGGGGAGGGAAAGTGGGGAAGGGATAAATTAGGAGTTTGGGATTAACTTATTCATACTACTATATATAAAATGAATACCCAACAGGTGCCTACTGTATAGCATGGGGAACTGTACTGAATATTTTTAATAACCAATAAAAGTAAAGAATCTTAAAATACATATATGTGTGTGTATATGTGTGTGTGTATACATACATAGACACATAACTGAATCACTCTTCTATATACCTGAAACTTAACACAACATTGTAAATCAACTATACCTCAATTGAAAAAAAAAAAAAGAATAACAACCAGGAAAATTTAAATCAAAATGCATGCCATTCAAGTTATAGAAAGGAAAAATAAGATACATCATACTTACTCTCCATCCTTATCATGGGCCAGTCTCAAAGCTTACTGTAGCTGAGTGTTAAGCCTCACTTAATAGTTTGGGTTAACAACATTTTCATAAGAAGATTTACAACAAATTAATGTCACACTAGATACATGCCATAGGAAGTCACTAGCAAGCTATAGTTTGGATTAAGAAAAACATTATGGTCTTGACAAGTGAACACAATATAAGTAGTAAGCTATTCCTAGTGTTCTTTTCTGAATTGAGATGAATTTAAGGCTTACAATTTTCCTTGGCTTTCACTAATGTTTCAATGAGTTTATATTCCATCTCCTGTTAACCTGTCAAACTCCTGGCTTTGAATTTTATTTATCCAGAATTCTGTATTAATAAAACTACCTCATCAGTTTCATAGGCTTAAATTTCATTTAGGTATTAAGTCATAATAATTCCAGAAGGGATAATATGTGAACACTCAATTTGAATGAATTTTAACATCCTAGATTAATGAAGACTCATATAAGGGGAAAATAATTTCATAAATAGAGAAAACATAAAACCTAAAGGCATGAGTAGATGGAAAGTTAATTTTGGTATCACTGATAAATTTATAATCTATGTTGGCATTTCCATATAAGATCCTACAAAGATGGAGTCTACAGAGGCAGAGCTAAAGTTGAGACAGATCTAAACAGTATATACTTCTTGTACTGGAAAGTGTGAGGACCTCAAATTTCACCTCTTTACCAAAAACCTACATTGTCAGGCCAGTGTAGAGCAACAGTCTCCTTTTGCCACATAACAACACTATCTTTCTCTCCCCATAAAGAACACAAAACATTTTTTTTTGACATTTAGAGAAATAAGAAACTTACAAGGTAAACTCGTGTTTTAAAGTCTATTTTTTGTTAACTTGTTCTAGACATAAAAGAAGACATGCTTGATAAATAGTGTAGCTGAAAATGGTAATAAATTTATTGATAATTATATAAAAGGAATGGATTTTAATTTTTGAATTAATTTTAATGTAATGTTTTGCTCTTTCAACAATGATCGTATCTTTGACCTAAGACCTCATTGACTGTAATAGTGATTTTAGCCTGCTGAAATATGTCAGGCACTTGTAACCATTACTGGCCTTTTCTTTCTTACACTTTATAATTTTCTGTAATTGCTACCATTAGTAAACATTACTCAAGTTAATGACTAACTGTCTCTTACATTATAACTATAAATCTGCTAATCATTAATTTATTGGCTAATCATTATTTCTTGGATATTAACCCAGTTAGTCAAGAATCTTAAGTGTCAAGTTCAGACGATGTTGCTTCTATTCTTTACATGTTAATGAATGTGAAGAGGAGGGAATAATGAGTTGAAGTCAGTTCCTGAGACATAGTAGAAGATAAACACCAGTTGAATGTCTGGCTTAATGTTTATTGAGCATCTACTATGTGCCAAGCAGTGCTAAGTACTTTACATCATTGTCACATTCAATCTCCCCAGGCTTTGTGTGTGTATTCCTATCCCCAGTTTCCTAATAAAGAAGTGAAGTTTTGGAGAAATTAACACACTTGCCAACATCTTGGTTGCATTGCTAAAATATGATTCTGATTTGTTGAACTCTAAATCACAGCTCTTTCTACCATGTTCCTCACACCAAAATATATGTATTTAGGTAATACATACCTAAATATGTATCACTGAAAATTACAAACTATGTGATATACAGGTTTGAAAAAATCCTCACAATCTCAGTTCAGTCATGAGCAATAATGGAATATTCTACAGTTCACTCATTTCTTTAAAGTAAAATTACTTCTAGTGAAAAATAATGCAAGTTTATATTACAGTGGATGCAAGTCTATATTACATCAACAGAATCATAGAAGCTGAGGGTCTGAAGGGACTTAAATTGTATCAGGTCTAATCAGTTCAGTTCAGTCACTCAGTTGTGTCCGACTCTCTGTGACCCCATGAATCGCAGCACGCCAAGCCTCCCTGTCTATCACCAACTCCTGGAGTTTACTCAAACTCATGTCCATCGAGTTGGTGATGCCATCCAACCATCTCATCCTCTGTCGTCCCCTTCTCCTCCGGCCCTCAATCCCTCCCAGTGTCAGGGTCTTTTCCAATGAGTCAGCTCTTCGCATGAGGTAGCCAAAGTACTGGAGTTTCAGCTTCAGCATCAGTCCATCCAATGAACACCCAGGACTAATCTCCTTTAGGATGGACTGGTTGGATCTCCTTGCAGTCCAAGGGACTCTCAAGAGTCTTCTCCAACACCACAGTTCAAAAGCATCATTCTTCGGCACTCAGCCCTCTTCACAGTCCAACTCTCACATCCATACATGACCACTGGAAAAACCATAGCCTTGACTAGACGGACCTTTGTTGGCCAAGTAATGTCTCTGTTTTTTAATATGCTATCTAGGTTGGTCATAGCTTTCCTTCCAAGGAGTAAGCGTCTTTTAATTTCATGGCTGTAATCATCATCTGCAGTGATTTTGGAGCCCAAAAAAATAAAAGTCTGACACTGTTTCCACTGTTTCCCCATCTATTTCCCATGAAGTGATGGTACTAGATGCCATGATTTTAGTTTTCTGAATGTTGAGCTTTAAGCCAACTTTTTCACTCTCCTCTTTGACTTTCATCAAGAGGCTTTTTAGTTCCTCTTCACTTTCTGCCATAAGGATGGTGTCATCTGCATATCTGATATTTCTCCTGGCAATCTTGATTCCAGCCTGTGCTTCTTCCAGCCCAGCATTTCTCATGATATACTCTGCATATAAGTTAAATATACATATATAAATGTATATGTATACAAATATACATATATAAAGATGCAATATACAGCCTTGATGTACTCCTTTTCCTATTTGGAACCAGTCTGTTGTTCCATGTCCAGTTCTAACTGTTGCTTCCTGACCTGCATATAGGTTTCTCAAGACGCAGGTCAGGTGGTCTGGTATGCCCATCTCTTTCAGAATTTTCCACAGTTTATTGTGATCCACACAGTCAAAGGCATTGGCATAGTCAATAAAGCAGAAATAGATGTTTTTCTGGAACTCTCTTGCTTTTTCAATGATCCAGCAGATGTTGGCAATTTGACTCTGGTTCCTCTGTCTTTTCTAAAACCAGCTTGAACATCTGGAAGTTCATAGTTCATGTATTGTTGAAGCCTGGCTTGGAGAATTTTGAGCATTACTTTACTAGCGTGTGAATTGAGTGCAACTGTGCAGTAGTTTGAGCATTCTTTGGCATTGCCTTTCTTTGGGATTGGAATGAAAACTGACCTTTTCCAGTCCTGTGGCCACTGCTGAGTTTTCCCAATTTGCTGGCATATTGAGTGCAGCACTTTCAAAGCATCATCTTTCAGGATTTGAAATAGCTCAACTGGAATTCCATCACCTCTACTAGCTTTGTTCATAGTGATGCTTCCTAAGGCCCACTTGACTTCACATTCCAGGATGTCTGGCTCTAGGTGAGTGATCACACTATCGTGATTATCTGGGTCATTAAGATCTTTTTTGTACATTTCTTCTGTGTATTCTTGCCACCTCTTCTTAATATCTTCTGCTTCTGTTAGGTCCATACCATTTCTGTCCTTTATCGAGCCCATCTTTGCATGAAATGTTCCCTTGGTATCTCTAATTTTCTTGAAAAGATCTCTAGTCTTTCCCATTCTGTTGTTTTCCTCTATTTCTTTGCATTGACATAAATCATAGTTGGAGATTTATGTTTGTTTCTCTGATTAGGATGTTGAACACTTTTAACACATCAAGTTATAAATTCTCTAGTATTTCTCTTTGCTGAAGAAAGAGAAACTGTGGGTAGAGTAAGTTGCCAGGGAATCAGTGCCAAGGAAGGAAGACAAATTGAGTGAGAAATGGAGAAGTAAATTTGAGTACTTCAATTTTCATCTCCAGATCTGAAGACCAGTAGTAATAAATATACAGCTGATGCTGCACTAGATGAAATTTGAGGTCCCTTTGGACCATGAATTTCTGTGTTGATACTGAAGGCTCTTTCAGAATGTTGGTGATGATCTGTTGGTGAAAAACAGACAACATAAAACCTCATGAAGCTGAGAGGGTAGGGGAAGTTACATTTAAAGTCTCACATTGATGGTGTATATTCAGCTGGGAGAGCAGTGGATTTGTACCCAATTGGATTTGGGGGGCCATGGTAGGCTGAGTAGTGGCCTCCCAAATATTTCCATGTCCTATTTGCAGAACCTGTGAATGTTACCTTATACAGCAAAAGGAACAATGCATGCATGTGTGAGTAAGTTTAGGATTTTGAGATGGGGAGCTATCCTGAATTAGCCTGGTGGGTCCAGCATAAACACAATGTCTGTGTAAAAGGGACACTATAGGAGTTAGTGTCAAAGAAGATGGTATGAGGAGGGATGCAAAGATTAAAGTGATATGTTTTGAAGATGGAGGTGGTGGTGGTTTAGTCGCTAAATTGTGTCCAACGCTTGCAACCCCATGGATTGTAGCCTGCCAGGCTCCTCTGTCCATGGGATTCTCCAGGCAAGAATACTGGAGTGGGCTGCCATTTCCTTCTCCAGGGGATCTTCCCGACCCAGGAATTGAACCCAGGTCTCCTTCATTAAAGCCAGATTCCTTACTGACTGAGCTATAAGGGATTACAAATAAGGAATCTAGGTAGCACCTACAAGCTGAAGAAGACAAGGAAACAGATTCTTCTCTTGAAGCCTCCAGAAGGAGCCAGCCCTGAAGCCACTTTGACTTGAGTCCAGAGAAACAGATTTTGAACTTCTAACCTCCAGAACTATAAGAGAACAAAGTGACATTGTTTTTAGACAATAGTTTTGTGGTACTTTGTTAGAGCAGCAATAGAAATATGACATAGTGACTCACTAGGCAGGACTGAAATCTCCACCTGAGCACTTTTTCTTCAAAAGGACACTTCAAAGAAAAACGATTTTAAAAGGCAAGTCATACCATTAACATGAAACACTTGTACCTGCAGGATTCATATTGTGAGTAAGTCAAAGAAATGTTTTTCCTGACACTTTCCAGTAAGATGGTTGGCTCCAGTCTGTCTATGGCCTGTTGGTCCACTCATGTGGACAATAGGGCTGCTCTTTACGCTTGACCTCTCCCCTGACATCTGAACTCATATTTGATTACCTGCTCGGCATCTTCCCTTGTCTGTCCTTCCATAACCCAGTGTCAACAAACAATCATATCTCATCATCTTCCTGGGAAAGTATACAGTGTCCTAAGATTATTTCTGATTCTATGGAGTTTGCTTATAAAATCCATACCTCTATCCTCTGGTGCTCTTTATTTCTCTTTTGATTAATAGCATACTGTCACTCAGACCCAAAACAGAGTTTCACCTTTGGCAACTCCTTCTGGGTTCCTCTCTCATTTACTTAATTACCAAGAACTGTGGTATCTGTCCCCAGCCTTGCACTCCCACTGTTCTGTTCAAGTCAATGTCTCTGCAACCTTACTGCAAACAGAATGGTTTCCTAATGATTTCAGATTTCAGTCTCCAATGCTCAACTCCATATTCCCAGATAAATATTTCTGAACTCTGCCATTCCAGATAAGTGTTTCTAATCCTGTCATTCCACTGTTTTTCTTTACCCACCATTGCAAGTAAAAAAGCTCTTCAAGGTCTCCTCCCTCTTTTCATTTTGTTTTTCTTCTCTTCTTCTTCTATCCTTACTCTGCATTGTAATGTAGGATACCTGCTGTTCTCCAAAAAACTATTTTCCTACCTGTGTGTCATACTCTGTTCTTTGCCTAAAATGTTCTCCTTTCTGGAGTCCCATGCCTGCGTGCTGAAATATTGCCCATGTAAGATAAGTTTGAAAGGTATGATAGTTGTAAAATACGCCCACAAATTCTTTAATAGTTCTCTCTACAAGAGGGGGAGTCTAATACCCTTCCTCTTGAATGTGGGTTAAAACAAGTGACTTGCTTCTCATGAATAGAGTATGGTGGAAGTGACACTGTGTGACTTTTTATATGTAATAAAAAGCATTGCAGGCTCTTCTCTCTCTCTCTCTCACCCTCCCCCCCCGCCCCACACACACTTTCAGTGGGAAGCTAGCTGCCATGTTGTGAGGACGCCCTATGAAGTACTTCTATATGAAGGCCAGGGACTGAGGCTTGCTACCCTCTGAGTAAGCCATCATCCTAGAACTGGATCATCCAGCCTCAGCAGATACCTTGACTGCAAATTTATGAAAGACACTGAGCCAGAAGCATCCAGCTAAGCCTTAATTCTTTTTGTTGTTGTTCACTCTCTCAATCGTGTCCGACTCTGCGTCCCCATGAACTGCAGCATTCCAGACTTCCTTGTCCTTCCCTATCTCCTGGATCTTGTTCAAACTCATGTCCATTGAGTCCATGATACCATCCAATCATCTTGTCCTTTGTAGTCCCCTTCTCCTCCTGCCTTAAATCTTTCCCAGCATCAGGGTCTTTTCTAATGAGTTGGCTCTTCGCATCAGGTGGCCAAAGTATTGGAGCTTTAGCATCAGACCTTCTAATGAATATTTAGGATTTATTTCCTTTAGGATTGACTGGTTTGATTTCCTTGCAGTCCAAGGGACTGTCAAGAGTCTTCTCCAACATCACAGCTCAAAAGCATCAGTTCTCAGCGTTCAGCCTTCTTTATGGTCCAACTCTCACACCCATACATGACTACTGGAAAAACCATAACTTTGACTAGACAGACCTTTGTCGGCAAAGTAAAGTTTCTGCTTTTCAATACATTGTCTACGTTTGTCATAGCTTTTCTTCCAAGAAGCAAGCATCTTTTAATTTTGTGGCTGCTGTCACCATCTACAATGCTTTTGGAGTCCAAGAAAATAAAGTTTGTCACTGTTTCCATTGTTTTCCCATCTATTTGCCATGAAGTGATGGGACTGGCTGCCCTGGTCTTAGTTTTTTGAATGTTGAGTTTTAAGCCAGCTTTTTCACTCTTCTGTTTCACCTTCATCATCACCTTCATTATTTCCTCTCCACTTTCTGCCATAAGGGTGGTGTCATCTGCATATCTGAGGTTACTGATATTTCTGCCAGCAATCTGGTTTCCAGCTTGTGCTTCATCCAGCTTTGCATTTCGCATGATGTACTCTGCATATGAGTTAAATAAGCAGGGTGACAGTATATAGCTTTGACATATTCCTATCCCAATTTTGAACCAGTCTGTTGTTCCATTAATGACCATAGTCCTAACCCATATAAACTGTGAAAGAAAAAGTATTTATTGTTTAAAGTCACTAAGGTTTAGGATCACTTGTTGTGCAGCAAGATTTAATAAAATAGTCAATCATTCTTTATTTTTATTTCAACAAAAATGCCTTCAATGGTTGAATTTGGACCTAGAGACTGGGGATGCAGGGGTAAGCCTACAAATCTGGTCTCTGCTCTTATGCTCATTATACTCTGTTAGGGAAAACACATTAAACAAGTAAGTCCTCTAGTATTTATCTAATTACCATTATGATAAGGTATATAAGTTTGAAGACAACTGGACTATGATACAATTAACAGATCTGATCTGGCAGAATGAAGACAATTTCTAAGCACTAAGGAATTAAGAGTCTGCATTGATAGTCCCTCCTTCATGGATCACAGCCTTATCGTGGGGAAGGGGCTTGCTTAACTCAATGAAACTATGAGCCATGCCATGTAGTGCCACCCAAGACAGACGTGTCATAGTGAAGAGTTCTGACAAAACATGGTCCACTGGAAAAGGAAATGGCAACCCACTTTAGTATTTCACCTGGAGAACCCCATGATCTATATGAAAGGGCAAAATAATATGACACTGGAAGATAAGCCTCCTAGGTCAGAAGGTATCCAGCTAATTGGGAGGAGCAGAGGGCAATTACTAACAACTCTAATAAGAATGAAGCAGCTGGATCAAAACAGGAATGATGCTCAGCTCTGGATGTGTCTGGTGGTGAAAGTAAAGCCCAATGCTGTAAAGAACAGTACTGCCTAGGAACCTGGAATGTTAGGTCCAAATTGGATGTAGTCAAACAGGAGATGGCAAGAGTGAACATCAAAATTTTAGGCATCAGTGAACTAAAATGGACTGGAATGGGTGAATTTAATTCTGGTGACCATAATATCTACTATGGGGCAAGAATCCCTTAGAAGAAGTAGAGTACCCTCATAGTCAACAACAGGAGATGTAGTCAAACAGGAGATGGCAAGAGTGAACATCAAAATTTTAGGAATCAGTGAACTAAAATGGACTGGAATGGGTGAATTTAATTCTGGTGACCATTATGGGGCAAGAATCCCTTAGAAGAAGTAGAGTACCCTCATAGTCAACAAAAGAGTCTGAAATGCAGTACTTGGGTGCCACCTTGAAAAAGACAGAATGATCTTGGTTCATTTTCAAGGCAAACCATTCAGCATCACAGTAATCAAAGTCTATGCCCTGACCTCTGATTCCACAGAAGTTGTCCTGTTCTATGAAAACCTACAGTACCTTCTAGAACTAACATCAAAAAAGATGTCCTTTAAATTATAAGAGATTGGAATTCAAAAATAGGAAATCAAGAGATACCCTGAATAATAGGCAAGTGTGGCCTTGAGGTACGAAATGAAGCAAGGCAAAGGTTAACAGAGTTTTGTCAAGAGAACATGCTGATCATAGCAAATACCCTTTTTCAACAACCCAAGAGACAATTCTACACATGGCCATCATCAGATGGTCGACACTGAAATCAGATTGATTATGTTCTTTGTGGCCAAAGATAGAGAAGCTCTACATAGTCAGTAAAAGCAAGACCTGGAGCTGACTGTGGCTCAGGTCATGAGCTCATTATTGAAAAATTCAGGCTTAAATTGAAGAAAGTAGGGAAGGCCACTAGGCCATTCAGGTATGAGCTAAATCAAATCATTTATGATTATATACTAGAGGTAAGAAATAGGTACAAGGGATTAATCTTATAGACAGAGTGCCTGAAGAACTGGATGGAGGTTCATAACATTGTACAGTAGGCAGTGACCAAAATCATGCCAAGGAAAAAGAAATATAAGAAGGCAAAGCAGTTGCCTGAGGAGGCTTAACAAATACCTGAGGAAAGAAGGGAAGTGAAAGGAAAGGGAGAAAGAGAAAGGTATACCCAACTGAATGCAGAGTTCCAGAGAATAACAAGGAGAAATAAGAAGGCCTTCTTAAATAAACAATGCAAAGAAATATAAGAAAACAATAGAATAGGAAAGACTAGAGATCTCTTCAATAAAATTGGAGATATCATGGGACTATTTCATGCAAGGACGGGTACGATAAAGGACAGAAATGATAAGGACCTAACAGAAGCAGAAGAAATGAAGAAGAGGTGGCAGAATACACAGAAGAACTATACAAAAAAAGTCTTAATGAAAAAAAAAAAAGTCTTAATGACCCAGATAACCATGATGATGTGGTCACTCATCTAGAGCGGGACATCCTGGAGTGTGAAGTCAAGTGAGCCTTAAGAAGCATTACTATGAACAAAGCTAGTAGAAGTGATGGAATTCCAGCTGAGATATTTAGAATCCTAAAAGGTAATGTTTTTAAGTTCTGTACTCAATGTGTCAGCAAATTTGGAAAATTCAGCAGTGGCCACAGGACTGGAAAAGGTAAGTTTTCATTTCAATCCCAAAGAAGGGCAGTGCCAAAGAATGTTCAAACTATGGTACAATTGTGTTCATTTCACATGTTAACAAGGTTATGCTCAAAATCCTTCAAGCTAGGCTTCAGCAGTACATGAACTGAGAACTTCTAGATGTACAAGCTGGATTTAGAAAAGGCAGAGGAACCAGAGATCAAATTGCCAACATTTGTTGGATCATGGAGAAAACAAGAGAGTTCCAGAAAAGCATCTGCTTCTGCTTCATTGACTATGCTAAAGCCTTTAACTGTGTGAGTCACAACTGACAGTGAGAAAATTCTTAAAGAAATGGGAGTACCAGACTACCTTACTTGTCTCCTGAGAAACCTGTATGTGGGTCAAAAAGCAACAGTTAGAACTGGACATGGAACAATAGACTGCTTCAAAATTGGGGAAGGAGTATGACAAGGCTGAATATTGTCACCCTGTTTAACATACATGCCTGAAGAACTATGGACAGAGGTTCCTAACATTGTATAGGAGGCGGTGATCAAACATTCCCAAGAAAAAGAAATGCAAAAAGGCAAAATGATTGTCTGAGGAGGCCTTACAAGTAGCTGAGAAAAGAAGAGAAGTGAAAGGCAAAGGAGGAAAGGAAAGAAATACCCATCTGAATGCCGAGTTCCAAAGAATAGCAAGAAGAGATAAGAAAGCCTTCCTAAGTCAAAAATATGCAGAGGTCGATCATGGGAAATGACAGGCTGCATGAAACACAAGCTGGAATCAAGATTGCAGGCAGAAATATCAATAATCTCAGATATGCAGATGATGCTACTCTAATGGCCAAAAGTGAAGAGGAACTGAAGAGCCTCTTGATGAGAGTCAAAGAGGAGAGTAAAAAAGCTGACTTAAAACTCAACATTCAACAAACTAAGATCACAGCATCTGGTCCCATCACTTCATGGCAAATAGAAGGATAAACAGTGGAAGCAATGACAGATTTTCTTTTCTTGGGCTCCAAAATCACTGCTGATAGTGACTGCAGTCATTAGATTAAAAGTTGCTTGCCCCTTGGAAGGAAAGCTATGACAAACCTAGCCAGCATATCAAAAAGCAGAGACACTGCAAAAAAAAAAAAAAACAAAAAACAGAGACAGCACTTTGCTGACAAAGGGCCATATAATCAAAGCTATGGTTTTTCTAATAGTCATGTGTGGATGTGAGAATTGGACCATAAGTCTGAGCACTAAAGAATTGATGCTTTTGAACTAAGGTCCCGGAGAAGACTCTTGAGAGTCCCTTGGACTGAAAGGAGATCAAACCAGTCAGTCCTATAGGAAATCAACCCTAAATATTCATTGGAAGGACTGATGCTGAAACTGAAGCTACAGTGCTTTGGCCACCTAATATGAAAAGCCGACTCATTGGAAAAGATCCTAATGCTGGGAAAGACTGAAGGCAAAAGAAGGGACACCAGAAGATGAGATGATTCGATAGTGTCACAAACTCAGTGGACATGAATTTGAAAAAACTCCAGAGACAGTGGAGGACAGAGGAGGCTAGGTGCCACAGTCCATGGAGTTGCAAAGAGTCCGAACACTACATAGTGACTGAACAGCAACAACAAGAGCAAATTGATAATCCAGAGCTTTGAAGAGGCCTTTGGGCAGCAGTTCCCCTGTGGCTCAGCTGTAAAGAGTCTCTCTGCAGTGCAGGAGACCTGGGTTTGATCCCTGAGTTGGGAAGATCCCCTGGAGAAGGGAAAGGCTACCCACTCCAGTATTCTGGCCTGGAGAATTCCATGGACTGTATAGTCCATGGAATTGCAAAGAGTCAGACACGACTAAGTGACTTTCACTTTCACTTCACTTGGGCAGCAGTAGAGTCCAAGGTTAGGACTTGATTTGAATACAGTCCCTGGTTCTTATTAATTACATAACTTTCTTACCTCTCTGACTTTCTTACTTTTCAGTCTCCTCATCTAAAGGTAGTCTAGCAATAGTACCCCTCATACTCTTTGAATGGAATAAATGAGCTAAGGCATGTGAAATAGCTACGGTAGTGCCTGACATATTGTATATGATCAACAGAAACTAGCTACTGATTTCTATTTTGAGTGTCTCTGTCTGGTCCATTATTTTTTTCTAAATCAATGGAATCAGCCCATAACTCTTAAGTCTTAGCTTTATCTCACTATAAAGTAGAATTAAGAATCCTGCTTTATTAACCTTGTGCTCTAAGCAACCACCCTCTCAGGACCTAAATGTAAACTTACAAACCAAATTGACACCTGAGTTTGAGGCTTTTAGGGTGGTAGAAACAGAAGGGGACCTATGAAGTCCTCAGGGAAACTCTGGTGTCACACAGGCTCAGGTTCAAACCTACATAATCAAACAACACAAATTATTTACATCTGGACTTTTACTATTTGCTCAATTTCTAGTCTTACACAACTTAAACTTCTAATATGGCAGAAGCTTTCCATTAATATCCAACTAAAGGCTTTTTACTGTCATCATTACATTTTCCTCTAAGTACTTTTTAAAATGCTTGTCATGCAGCCAAATGTAATAGGGCACAGAAAGATAAGGAACTGGTTGCAAACACTTTGGCTTATACAAACAAAGTAAGACTCTACAGGGATATATCTTCAGGTAAGATTAAATCTCAGAACTGCCCAGATTTAAGGTTTGAGTCAGGACCATACACATAATATGGTGGTGAACTGTCTCCTAACATATGATCAAAATGTGCCTGTAAAATATTCCAAACTGATGGTGGGTGTATGTGACTGAGGCACAAAAGTGAAACATTCACACACAGAGCAATAAATGATGGTGAAAATATTGGTCATCATATCCTTGTGTCGATCAAGTGTTTGATTTCAGTTGAGCTTAAACCTCCTTTCCCACGTCTTCCCTCATCCCTCAACAATGCCTGTGTTACAATTTAGACAATTATATGGCATCACCAACTCAAAGGACATGAGTTTGAGTAAGCTCCGGGAGTTGGTAATGGACAGTGAGGTCTGGCGTGCTGCAGTCCATGGGGTCGCAAAGAGTTGGACATGACTGAGCTACTAAACTTATCAGAAAAGTATTAAGTGAGGGAAAATAGAATTCTAGCTAATACTCGTTCCTGCTAATGTGCTGATTTTTATTAACTCACAATATTGTTTGCTGGTTTCTCTTCCCATTACCTCTTTTATTGCCAAACAGATTTTGTGTTGAATAGTAAATGCTGCCTAATACATGATCTGAAATAATTATTCTAGATGAAATAGGGAAACACCAATATTTTTCTGTCAAAACAACTCCCAGATGAACATTCATGACTTATACTACTACAGCATACAAACAGGCTTTTCTAGGCATTTTTGGCACCACAGAGAGTTGATAATAATGATGCTGAGACTGTTAGATGCACCAAAGTGTTAGCTGAAATGAACCACACCACGAAACTTGGCATGCAAAATGAACATATTTTGTTAGCTCACTCACTTTAAAGAGAACTGACATTCTCTTTAAGAAATTAGTTATTTCCTTTATCAGAAGGAATTAGAGGTTGTGTGAGGCAGAACCTGCATGAGACAGAATTAGAGGTTGTCAATTAAAGGAGCCAGCTCACTGCAATCATACTGCATAGCTTTACATGCATGTGTACACTCAAAGAAGCAGTGAAAATGGTTCCAGAATTTTGGATTGTTGTACAGTCACTAAGTCATGTCCAACTCTTTGTGACCCCATGGACTGCAGCACTTCACACTCTTCTGTCCTTACAGTCTCTCCCAGTTTGCTCAAATTCATATCCATTGAGTCAGTGACACTATCCAACCATCTCATCCTCTGTCATGGCTCAGTCTTCTTCTCCTGCCTTCAGTCTTTCCCAGAATCAGGGTCTTTTCCAATGAGTCAGCTCTTTGCATCAGGTGGCCAAATTATTGGAACTTCAGTTTCAACATCAGTCCTTCCGGTGAATATATCAAGTTGATTTCCTATAGGATTGACTGGTTTGATCTCCTTTCAGTTCAAGGGACTCTCAAGAGTCCTCTCCAATACCACAGTAAAGCATCAGTTCTTTGGCACTCAGCCTTCTTTATGGTCCAACTCTCACATCCATACACGACTATTGGAAAAACCATGGATTTGACTATGTGGCCCTTTGTCAGCAAAGTGCTGTCTCTGCTTTTTAATATGCTGTCTGGATTTATCATAGCTTTACTTCTAAGGAGCAAGTGTTTTTTAATTTAATGGCTGCAGTCACAATCAGCAGTGATTTTGGAGCCCAAGAAAAGAAAATCTGTCACTGCTTCCACTTTTTACCCTTCTATTTGCCATGAAGTGATGGAACCAGACACCATTATATTAGTTTTCTGAATGTTGAGTATTAAGCCAGATGTCTTACTCTCCTCTTTGACCCTCATCAAGAGGTTCTTTAGTTCCTCTTCACTTTCGGCCATTAGAGCAGGGGCATCTGCATATCTGAGGTTGTTAATATTTCTTCCAGCAATATTGATTCCAGCTTGTGATTCATCCAGCCTGGCACTTTGCATGATGTATGTACTCTGCCTCTAAGTTAAATAAACAGAGTGACAACATACGGCTTTGTTGTACTCCTTTCCCAATTGGCTTTACAAATAGCTGAAGAAAGAAGAGAAAGGAAAAACAATGGAGAAAGGGAAAGAATGCAGACTTCCAGAGAATAGCAAGGAGAAAGAAGAAGACCTTCTTAAATAAACAATGCAAAGAAATAGAGGAAAACAGTAGAATGGGAAAGACTAGAGAATTATGGATATGTATCAATAAATCCCAGTGAAACATACAGACAGTATCTAGGGTCATGTCAGAATTTATACAAGCAAAGCTTTCTATGTAACCCTGTTCCCTGAGCTTAGTGCAACATTTAGTATAGATTTTTAAGATGCACGGTCATGTGGAGGTTGGCGGTAAGACAAAAAGTACACTATATTCAAACAAAATGTTACTTTTTTCTCTGATTCACTGTTTTAGTTAAGACTTCTCCACCCCCCACCTCCCCACAAGTAATAAGATTCTATTAAAGTCTTAAATAAGAATGGAGGATTTATGTTAAAGATATGGATAGGGTTGACTTGAAACTCAGGTCAAGATGCAGCCAGTTCTTGAAAGAACCAGAATGAGGAATCTAGCCAGCATTCTCTTTCCTACCTCAGAAGTTGTGGTGCCTTCCAGTAGCAGCAGCTGAATCCAACATGAGGCTCTTTGAACTTACGTAGAATCAACTTCCTAGCACTCCATCAGTACATCAACCCCAGCCCCAGCCAGCCAATACCTCCTCCTCAGAATCTAACAGGAGCCCCATGGGTTTCTCTTCTGAGCTCAGAGAGGACTGAGAGCTGTTGTCTCCTCAGAGGTCTGAGTTTCAGCTCTAGGTCCCCTCCTTCAAGCTTCTCAGTTGTAATAATCACATTCTCTTCCTTTTGTTCCTCTAGCCTTGGGGTGATAGATGCTTCCTGCAATTGCCACCTTTAAGTTTATCTTATTGGTTACAAAGTTGACAATCTTCTACCAGGTTAACAATTCTTTGCGCTTAATTATTTTTCTTTAAATAACTGGTGGGATTTTTGTCTCTTCATTGGACCCTGACTCATATAGGTGTCTGTTTTTGAACTATGTGATTTCTGCAGTTCTACCAGCTTTAAAATTTCCTAATACACAAATGCACCTTGATAAATCACAAGTATGATGCAAATCTAAGTAGTTGACCATTAATGACAAATGCCAACACACTAAGCACCATGATAAGAGATTTCCTTTGGTTATCTCACTTTGTCCTCAGTTATCCTATAAGGCATGTGATAGGGTTATCCTGATTTTACAAAGGAGATAACTGAGTTCAGGAAAATTTCATAAACTGTGTAAGGCAGAAGGCTAGTAAGAGACAGAGCCCAAGATGCGAGTCTAGTTCTTCACTTTGTTTCTTTCAATCAGCTATCACAGAACCAATGCATGGTGTCAGGCAGATATTCATATTTATGACAGTTCCCCTTGGACTGTAAGTACAGAGTACAGGGTTCTCTTTAGCTTTATATGTGTAATGCAGTCATTGTTGCAGAATATACATGATAAATGACAACTGAAGTTTGAAACAAAGAAAATGATTCAGATCACTTGAAAAGACAGGAAATTTACGAAGAGAAGCTAAGTCTTAGAGTTTATTTGGGACAGCCAGTTGAAATGGCTTTCATAGCAGATGTGGGACTTGGCATCTAAAAAGTATGCTTGTATGCCTAGAAGAGGAGAATTCAGTGCAAGATATTCTGTATACAGAATCCAAGTGAGTGCTCAGAAATTGGTGTCACCTCAAGAAGCACAGACCTAAATTCAGAGAGAAAAGTCATTCCTCTGTGGCCATAAAGCTATAAGGGATCTCTGATTTGAACTAAAATGTAGAGTATTTAATTGGTATTTAACTAATATTAAATTGAGGATACATAACATGCCTGATTCGAATATAAATTTTGTCCTAAGATGTTCTCATGCTTTAAAACTGTTGGTCCACTTTTACATTGCCATAAAAGGAATCCCAGTGGCTCTGACTTTATGGGGAAATAAACCCTAGTTTCTGGAAAGTAATAGCAGACTGTTATCTCATCTCTAATGACATTGGCAGAAACCCTTCTATTTAAAAGTACCCAGAGACTTAACCCACTTATGATGCACCATTTCCTCCTGAGAAAAATATAACAATCTTTCTATAATTTGGAAGACTTTACTTTCACCACGCTGGTGTGTTGGTATAGTAGTCAGAAATTTAAATATTTCAAATTCAAAATACCAAAATGACCTATAGAATCAATTAATTAGTCTTGCTTTTTGGTAAAAAGTGTCCTATAATTTTAGGCACACTAAAAATGCTTATTATTGACAAACAGAAAGAAAAGGAACCTCTTCAGAAAATTTTAGAGCCTTCCATATTGAAGCACTTGGGAAATTATTTTCCTTTTGCTAATGTACCCATTTGTTTGTTATTAACAAATGCTCAGGCGCTCAGCTGCTCACATATTTTTTGCAGCTGTTTCCTAAGAGCTCTTGAGAGTATTTCAAGGTTCAACTTAGTGTCAATCTGTTGGAAGTCTCCAAATCCAATTTCTAGGCATAAAAGGTCACAGTCTCTCAAGCCTGGTGTTGTGGATTTTTTTGGTGATGTTTTAATGTAAGAAATTCACTTTTTATTTTGTTTCATGCTACAAGTATATTTTATTATCCATTAAACTGAGTAAGACGGGTTGGATGGCTGTGAAAATATGAATTCTTCAATTTGCATTACAATGAAAACTTTTCCCTATGGAAACAGAAGATTCAATAGCTTATAGTTTTGACTGCAAGTTAAATAATAGTTTATTCAATAATAAACATAAAAATTTAGACTACAGTAAGATATTAATATCCAGTTTTGCTCCAAATCCAGGTAAATTAAGACTCTTAATTAGTCTTTCTCAATAATCTGGGCCTTAGTTTACCCATGGACAGAAAGCACAAAACATGAAATAATAAAGCAAATTACTGTTTTGAAGGCTGTCTCTCCAAATGCCAAGTGGTACAGTAATAGTCTTCTGAAGACTGAAAATCTGCACATGAGAATTTATAAACATCTGAGGTCCCACCAGCTGGCACAATTGATTTTAGCCTACATGACACTTTTTTTCTTAATAATTTAGGACTTTAGTTAAATATTGTGATATTATAGTAAAAAATTTCAAGTACTTTATCTAATATTTAGAGGCTGCTAGCTATTTAAAAACACTTTGAGTTTCAGTTGGTTCCAAACAACATCTGTGATCCATATTCCTAAAGTGCACACAAACATTGAATATACACATTATTTGGTTTCATAACTGAATATTTTGATACTGGGCTATATTAATGAGCCCAGTTATTAAAATCATCTTAAATTACTTTCCCAGGGAAGAAAATGCAATGTGTTAGCCAGATCTTCCTTTTTCTGCCAACTATCTTGAACACTAGCCTGCTATAAATTAGTATAGTTTGATTGTAGCATGGAGTTATCTGTAAACTTCCTTAATATAGCTACTTTATAAAAGCTGTCAATACACTCATTGACAAAAAGCACACACTTTGAGAGATTTCTGTTGCCAATTTCAGTTAATTAAAGGTGAAAGCTATGAAATTGCTGAAGGCAAATAAGATAGTTTAAAATGCCTTTTCCTTCTTTTGTTCTTGCTCATGCAATTAATAGCAAGGGGATATTTTAAGATATCAAAAATTCGATCCCTAGAGCCACCCAAATTATTAAAATAACTTTGATGTAAAGTATAGTAAAGCACATTAGAATATTTTGTGTGAGTATATGTATTTACCAAATAAGAAAACCAATATTAAGAGCTGGGGAAAAAATGACCTCTTGGGACTCTTCCAATTCTATTATTATATGATTATTCAATATCTTGCTATTATTGACCAAATTTCCAATATGTTCTGAAATTGTCAGCTAGAACCATCACAGTTAGGTAAGGAAATTATTTTCCAACAATATGCTGGCTTACTAAACCACTTATTAAAAAAAAAAATTCCCAAATTGCAGTTTCATAATATGATGATCACTGAGTTTCCCTTTCACAAAGAAACAATTTGACTCTTCCATTAGATCAAACTGCCACATGAATGTTTCTCTTCTCCACCCCCAAGCACTCACTACACAGATCTACACACACACACACACATACACACAGACACATTGTGAATACTTCCTCCTCACTAGGGGATAGCCTCTTATTGGATGATGATAAGACAAATTTCAACCTGCTTAACAGACATGATTTTGGTTTGGTTCTTATTAGTGACTGGCTTAAAATAGAATTATTATTTGTTGTTGTTGTTGTTCACTTGCTAAGTTGTGTCTAAGTCTTTGTGACCCCTGGAAAAGGAAATGGCAACCCACTCCAGTATTCTTGCCTGGGAAATCCCATGGACAGAGGATCCTGGCAGGCTAGAGTTGGACACAATTTAGCTACTAAAACAACAAAATATAATTAATACAGAACAATATAAAAGAGAGGGAGTTTTCAGAAACAGTGCCAAAAAAAAGTTAGTGCACCTAATTCTCTCAATTAAACACATAGACTTCATTTATGTGGATTATGCTTATTAACCTTTTCTCTGTCTTCGAGTTTGATGTTCACAATAATCCACTCAAAAGTGTAATGTGCACCTGAAATGGAAGAAGAAAGAGAACTTAACATTTACTTAACATTTGCTTAACATAAACTGAACATTTACTAGGCACCCACTATGAGCAAGGCATTGAGGATGCTTTCATATACACTTTCAATTAATAAGCCCTCCAATAGTTCTTTGAGATTGGAATTTTTATAACATCTCCATTTTGCTGATAAGCAAACAGACATTCAGAGAAAGTAAATGCCTGCTTGATATTGAACATAGTGGCCTGGATCCAAGTTCTGTTTTGCTTTTTTTTTAAAGAAAAATAAAATCAGATTCCTGGGTCAGTAAGACTACTGAAAATACAAAATGGCACTGAATGGGAAAAGTAGGCAGTGGGCACTTCATAGTAGCTAGTAGTTGATACACAATTGGTAATTATTTGGGTAATTATTTCTTTAATATTTGCTTTTCAGTTTCCTTATAAGTTCTGTGAGAAAGATGTTGTTTGTTTTGTCTACCACTGTATTTCCAGTGTCTAGCACTTAGTAGATGTTCAGGAAATATTGTTGGCTATCTAATATGCTCTGTCTCTCCTGCTAGCTTTCTCAGAGATATCTTCTAAGGAGATTTACACAAGGACAGAATAATCACTGATATAACCACCAATACACTTCTCCATCAGTTTAATCCTAGGCTAACCAATGGTCATTATCCTTTAAAAGCAGACTATACCCAGATTTTAGCTAATTGATTTTGAATCAGTTAGAAGGGTTTTCCAAGTAGGATAATAATATATTTAATGATTATTGAGCCTTTATTATGTGCCAAGTTCTGTAAGTGCTTTATGTGCATCATCTTACTTAATTTCCACAGTAGATATTGTTGTTCTCCCTATTTTAAAGATTTTTTAAAATGTGATTTAGAGAGGTTAGGTTGCCTTTTCTAGAGGAAAGAATTATGAAAAGTGGGGAGGTAAAAAGCAACAGAAAGGCAAACAGCTGCTCTGGGGATGAACAACCCAGGAACAGGGAGACTCTCTTCTCTGAGACTAATAATCACAGCATCCTGACCTCCTTCCCTGCCTCCTACCACTGCCTCAGGGAGTCCACACTAAGGGAAACCCACTCATGATCCTTTACTCTGGCCTGCTTTCCATTTCAACTTCACTGAGCATGATGCCTCAACTCTTCCTCCCTGAAATCGTTCCTCCTCCCACATCAGAGGAACATTCTGAAGCACAGAAAGTCATACAAACTTCAAGACATGTCAAGCATGGCCATATTCGCTCTGGTCCCCATTGCTCCACAGGTCTGCACTAGGTCCCACCCAGATGTGAGGACTCAGACATCTTCTGTAAGGCCTTAGAGAAAAGCACTGGGTTTGCTTCCCTTGATCCCTGAACTTACCAACATCCAAGCACATACACTTAATACTTGTTCTCTCTAGCTTGCTTTCTACCCATGAAACATATGTCTGGAAAGCACATACATTGATACCCTGAGACTCCTGGTTAGGTTTCAACATCCAGCTCCATGATCAACAAAGGTTAAGATCACTCTTACTTGTGGAATGGAAGCCATTGTGCTTTGTTTATTTATTGCTACATGATGAATGCCCCCAAATTTAATGGGCCTACAACAATAAACACCTCAGTACTCATGATTCTGCAGGCTGACTTGGCTTTACCATTTTCCTGTCATTCTTGTTTTACTTCTCTTATGCAGCTGTAGGCAGCTGAGGGCAGGGCTAGAGCATCCAGGATGGTGTCACTCACTCCCTTCCTTCTTCCTTTCTCCTTTCATTCCAACTTTCTGTGTAACCTCCAAGTCTCAGCAGAGATGCTGCTTTCTTCAAGCAGGTATCCTTGACTCTAGGAATAGGTCTCTTCCATTATAGCTGAACTTCTCCTTCACAACCCTCATCACACTTGTACTGTCCTGTTTGCTGTCTGTCCCCTCCATAGGTTGTGAGCATCATGGGGGTAGGATTGTACTCATTTTATTTATCACTGTGTCTTCAATGTCACATATAGTATCTGCCTATAATAAGTGTCCAATAAATATTTAACTGAATGACTAAATGAATGACCACTTGGAAGCCATTTTTTAATTTTCAGAAGTTGTCATTTCTCCTGAATCCTGAGCATATTCTACTGTTTTCTAGGTTCTATAAAGTAGGTACACACATACTAAATGAAAAAGAAAGATGTACTACCTGAATTATGCCAGCAATATAAAGCACTCCATTCTCAATTATTTATAAGTTGAAATTTATTTGTGAATATTATAAGATTATCTGAATAATTCCTTCAGATTCTGTTCATTTGATTATATATAAATAGGAAAACAAAAGATTCTTACAAAGTTTTTTAACATTTATTTCTCCTTTTTAGCAGACAAAGTTTTACAGGAGTAAGAAAAGTCATGGTCAAATCTATGTTTTTATAAGCTGGAGGAGACATTTCTCAATTCTGAAAAAATAAGGTTTCCTAGTACATTGGCTTTGGCAGTTTCAGGCTGTGCCTCCAGAAATACACAGGAACTGTTTAATTTGACGTTTATTGATACACATGCTATAATCAGCCTCGGGAAAACCAGCTGATGGAGAAACTCGACTTGTAAAACAGTTTTGCTTTGATGATATCAGCCAATCTATTGATATTTTTTCCAAGAGTTTTATTCAGAAAAAAACCCAAATATAAAAGGTAAAGTCAAGTTGACCAAGAGTTACTCAAGACACATTAAAACCCAGGTTTGCCAAGTTTCTCTGCTTGAGCTATTCTGATAAGCAGGCACCATCTTTAATCTTTGTTTATGTCAGTAATAGCTTGTTTTCTGTCCTATTGCCTCTTGAAATTAAACTGTGATTATTACTTGGACATTTTTAGTGATTTATTTATTCCAACAGAGATTTTGTTTAAACTCTGCCTAGGAAATACAGTTACTAATGCAGCTACAGTGAACTACAGGCGCAACTTCACAAAAGTAGCCCTTTCTTTTTACCAGTTTTTAATTTATGAAATATGGAACTGAGAACAAGAGATACATAAATGAAGTCCCAAGAATCTCTTTACTACCTGGTCCTGAGAGTTGCCTGTGCTCACCTGCTTTTGTATGTATCTTCCAATTTCATTATCTTCACTATTATCCTTTTTTCATTGTTCTTTCTTTCCTTCTCTATGCTCATTTCCTCCTGTTCCCAGGATGGCTACAACTGTTTCTTCTATCCTTTGAGAAGAGAGTAGTCTGTGATTTTAGGTTTGGTTTTGGGTAATACATATTTTATACTTCTGCTTGGAATATAGGTATTAGACGTGGCATCAACTTATTACTGCATATTTGATTTGTACTTACAGGAATGTAGGGGCCTTGTATGTTTCAATCTCCGATATATCCCCAGTATGTAAAATAGCCCCTACTACATTATAGGCATGCAGGTATATTTTTGCAAAAAAGAAAGAAACAGAACACAAGCTAGTGTTCAAATGTGAAAACTGTCTTTTTTAACAACTTTGCAAACATGTTGCCAAACAGCTTTGCTCTCAAGGAAATGAGTGAAACCATTCCATCATCAAGTGTTAGTCATTTGGTAACTGAACAGATTGATTTCACAGGTTCTGTTGGCCCAATGAAGCATGCAGTGTTGAACATTCAGCACCTTATATACACTCCGGGGAAGTGTAGATATGGCAATGGGAAGAGGATGATTTTTAGTTGAGGATTCACTTTGAAAGGAGGAGTTTTATAGGTCCCTAAAATTGGCCCTTGCGTATTTGTTTCAATTTGTTCCAATCCAGTTTAATTTCTAACACAACTAGCCAAAAACATTAATAAAAGCAGGAAGAGATTTCTGGTTTCCAGAAATGAATTCTTGGACTGCAGCCAAAGCTATCACCTCGGATGAAAATAAAATGATTTACCACAAGAGAAGAGTTTCTGTCTCCTTTCATCCATGGTTAGGAATAGGGGGCCATGTGTGACAAGTTTGTTCAGGATGCTAATGACTGCCATCAGATGCTAAGTCACAGAATGCAAAGTGATGGTCTGAGGACCAAATCTGGCCCACATATGTATTTTATTTCATCTATGCTATTTTTTTAAATTGAATTATCTGCCAATATGGAAAGGCAGGAGAATTCACATAAAACTCTGGTTTCTTCTTTTCCCTCTAGGGAAAAAAATAAAAACAAAAGCTGTAGCAGCACTGGGCCTACAATCCCAAACATGGCAACATTTAACTGGTGTGGATGTTCAAATTCCCATGGCTGCCTGTTTCCCCACTATAGTCCCAGCCCTGCCTGTTTCCACTCTGAGACTGAAAACAGTTTCAGTTTTCCATTCCCCATCTCCCTGCATTGTTTTCTTTCTTACAGCTTGCCTGTCTCACATGTTTATTTTACCTAATGGGGTACCTGTACACAACTAATGTTCTAAACTGTCCCACAAATGTTGTTAGATTTCCATCCTCTGACTGAGAGTGAATGCACAAATGTTCCAATTTGTGGCCCTACATTTGTTGTTTCAAACCAACTGACTGATTGTAATCATTTCTCCAAAAACCTCTGTGTACATGTGGTCACTGGAGAGTTGGGAATGGGATCTGCAAAGGACTAGTTGA
Source organism: Cervus canadensis (assembly GCF_019320065.1). Lineage (NCBI taxonomy): Eukaryota > Metazoa > Chordata > Mammalia > Artiodactyla > Cervidae > Cervus > Cervus canadensis. The sequence goes on from NC_057389.1 coordinate 54,011,538, forward strand.
GTGAAACAATCAGTCATTTCTGTGACTGTAGATACAGATAGGGTTTCTTAGCTGAGCGCCTCATAGTAACCCACTAGTATCTATTTAACTTAGGTGGACTCGATATGCCTTTGGCAAAAGAGGAAAATAAGTAAAGTTGCCAAGAAAAGAGGAAGACCAATCTGAATATGTACAATGACCATCTTTATTACAGGATACACTATTTATTTACACATACATACATATGAATATAATCATACACACAAACATTTATACTGTCCCTCAGGACTATATAAGGGCTATATAGTATATACATACTATATAGCTATGTATAACTTAGCTATAAAACTTTCCATTGATTTTATTAATTTTTTATTGGCTTGGATTACTTTTATTATAAAAAATAATCTCAAATATATACCTAGACATTATAAACATAAAATTAGACATTAATAGTAATTTAAACCCAAAGTATGTTGACAAATCAAACAAAAAAACACAAGCAAGTCAAGTGACTAACAACATGATTGATGTTGCTTTGCTGAAATAAGCACTAACAATATAAAGAGACTTACTACATGTTACAGGTTCTTTTGATGAAATCATACTGTATAAGCTCATGGAATCTTATCTGAAATCCCTGAGGCAAGAGGTATTATACAATTTGGGAATTTCATGTGAAGTGGTACACAATAAAATGCACAAATATTTTTATTATGTCATATATGAATATTCATAGTAAATGGGATGATTAAAAACTATAAATTGATGCTTTTGAACTATGATGTTGGAGAAGACTCTTGAGAGTCCCTCGGACTGTGAGGAGATCCAACCAGTCCATCCTAAAAGTCAGTCCTAGGTGTTCATTCAAAGGACTGATGTTGAAGCTGAAACTCCAATACTTTGGCCACCTGATGTGAAGAGCTGACTCATTTGAAAAGACCCTGATGGTGGGAAAGATTGGGGGCAGGAAGAGAAGGGGACAACAGAGGATGAGATGGTTGGATGGCATCACCGACTCAATGGACATGGATTTGGGTGAACTCCAGGAGTTGGTGATGGACAGGGAGGCCTGGCATGCTGCGGTTCATGGGGTCACAAAGAGTCGGACATGACTGAGCAACTGAACTGAACTGAACTGAACTGACTGTCAGCACAGGTCAGTTGTTATCATTAAATGAGTTTGTCATGAACTTACTAATAAAATGGTTGGGCCATTTAACAAGCCCTACTACCTTGGAAGAATTATTTAAATGATCTTATCCATGACAGAATTTAATTACATCAGACTAACTAAGCCATAACCTGCATCCAGAAAGAAAACTAGAATATTTATTCATGGCCAGCAAAAGTTGAAGAATAATTACTGTACCTATGATGTGTGATCCTTTATTAATTAGATACATACCAAACCATTACAGTGAGCCAAACTCTAGGTTAAAACAAGGACCCAGAGTTAAGTGAAGCCAGCATCTGGACTCAAGTGTCTCCTATTCAGTAAAAGAGACAGACTTTCAAATGAACACAGGACAATTCAACATGATAAGAGTAAAATACCTGCAAGCAGAAAATGTAAGCTAATTTTGTAAGCTGGGGTATATTAGGGAATGCTTTCTTGGTTAGCAATATAGGTATCTAAGTGGGTTTTGCAGGATGCCTATGAATTCATAAGATAGCACAACCACTGTTGAAACAGCTCTAACCTTTTGGAGACAATACTGTAGAGGGCACTTGAGGAGAAATCAACTCTCCTTTGATGTTTACCAGCTTAATCATTTATCATCTCTTCTGAGATACTGACCAAGCCCATCTCAGTGCTTTCCTGCACCAGTCATGAAGTCTGAGCATGCATCACTTCGTAGACTCTTTCTTCTCCTATTAGGGAAGAACATACAGTTCTCAGACCCTGCTTTGGTCCTGTTTGCATTCTAATACTGAAAATGCTAAATGAACAAGATTCTTATCTATTTATTAAGACATTCACAGTGTTCTCTAAGAATGTGACTTCTCCTCCCACTTCCCTCCTTCCTCTCAAACCCTCAATCAGTTCCTGTTGGCAGGAACTTGAAAATTATAAACCTAATTCTTTGAGGCTGTTCTAACTCAAACTTTTCATTGATTAGCCTCCCTCCAGAAGGATGAATTAATGATAGTAATCCTTTGTGGCATGAGAACCACTGCTTATAGCTGGCTAACACACTGTAGGGCACCCCATATCATGAACCAGATCCATGATGGCATCCAGACATGTAGGCTCCACAGAAGAATTGATCACAACATACACTTAGATAGTCTCCAAGAGCAAGATGGCAGATGAGTAGGTGGGCGTGGAGTACATCTCTCTCCACAGACACATCAGGAATACACCTTCAGACACAGAAGTGCATGCAGAAAACCAGGTGAGAGTGGACAGGAGTACCTGGCCAGAGGAAATGAATATATAGACCAGGCAAAACTCAGTAGGATGAAGGAACTAGGGGAAAAAACAGGAGTGATAGTAGGACTGGACCTGCCTTCAGTGGGTGGGGGAACTGAAGCAGGGGTCCGATTCCCACATCAGGGCAATTGTCAGAGTCAGAGGAGAAACATTTGACGCTGAGTGAAACAGCTGGTCTGTGGCAGCCTAAATGAAATGAGAATCAGACAGTCCTTGCCCCAGTCATACATACCCCAAAGAGGGATGCGGGTCCCCTGGAAGGCACAGCAGCTGAGAGTTGGAGTTTGGGGGCAAGGACTGCTGTTGACTGTGGAGAGATGGATCGAGAGGAGATTGTAGTGGGAAACGCCTGTGGATGAAAGCCAGGCAGCCATGAAAGAAAGGCGATACTGCTGAGTCATGCCTAGAGGGTGGAGCCATCGCCATAGCCCCTCTCTCCCCACATGCCCTCACTGGCAGCTGAACAATAGATAGCCTGGCCCATCAAAGCCTGGTATACTAAACTACAGAGCAGAACCCCACCCAGGGTGCTCCTTTAAGTGACTGATGTGCCGATCTACAGAGTAGGACCCCAGCCATGGGGGCCCCTCTATGTGCCTGAACAGGCAGAGCTACGAAGAAAGACTGACCAAAGAAGCCTTCTGGTCACCAGCTACAAGAGGTTCAAAAACAGACTCTAAGAGGGCCATAACTCCTGTGGCAGAGCCAGTCTGTGTCCCTAACCCTCGGTGCCGCCAGAGTCCCCGCAAGTGAAACAGCTGCGCCACCTTCTCTTTTTTTAATTTTTTAAACCTATTATTATTTTTGTAGAAAGGAAAATCCATGCCACATTGAGAGATGCAAAAACGTTCATATACTATCATCATTAGAATGCCTCACTATAAGTAAATGATATTAAGTGTCAATGTTCATTTTTGAATGCAAAAAAGAAAAAAATCCTTTTCTGTCACACGAATAACTGCTGAGCTACATATTCATAGTATGACACAGAACACTAGTTCATAACTCCCACAGTTACTTAATTCTTTGAACTAACCCTAAAGAAATGAGAAGCAACTTTAGGAACTACCTGAAATAAGACATGAAAGTTCTCGTTTGCTTTTCTTACTATTCTTTTCCCCTTGCAGTCAATATTTATGTATATAAATCTTCTTTATCTACCTCTGTTTGACTTTGCATATCTATTCTTTCTTTCTTTCCTTTCCTCTCAACATTTTGTTAATTTTATTTTCATTGCTTTATTCCCAATTGGCGCCTTGCTTTAGTTGTGTTTTTCAATTTGTACTTTAGTTACTTTTGTCCTGGTAGGTATAATTTTTTATTTCCTTTGTTTGCTGGGTCAATCTATTGTACATTTTTTTTTGTTGGACTGTTTTGATTTTGTATATGGGTGTATATGTATATGTGTATATTCAGTCAAACTTTTTATTATTGTTATAAACCTCTGCCTCTCTATTGGGTTTTTGCAATTCTGTGGAGTTTTCCTTTTCTTTCCTCCTTTTTCTTTCTTCTTCCATTTTTTTCTCTTTTCTCTTTTTTATAATTTTTATTTTTTAATACCTATTATATGTTTTCTACTGTTTTTTTTCTTTTATTCCTTTGTTTCCCTTTCCTATTGTTCTTTTCCCCTTGCAGTTAATCTTAATGTATATAAATCTTCTTCATCTACCTCTATTTAACTTTCCATATCAATTATTTCTTTCTTTTCCTTTCAACATATTTGTTAGTTTTGTTTTCATTGCCTTATTCCCCACTTGGCGCCTTGCTTTAGTTTTGTTTTCCAGTTTGTGCTTTAGTTAGTTAGTGCTTTAGTTAGTTTTGTTCTTAACTGGTAAATATAACTTTTTATTTACTTTGTTCGCCAGGTCAATCTACAGTACTTTATTTTGGTTGAACTGTTTTCGCTTTGCTCATGGGTGTATATGTATATGTGTATATTCCATTATTTTAATTATTATTTGTCTGATTTTGTAGCCATTTGTCTGGGTTTCATCTTCAGTTTCTCGTTTTTGGATATTTGTTTTAATCTTACTTAATGCCATAACAAATCATGTGGAATCTTTGTTCCTGACCAGAGCCTTTGGAGTGGGAGCACTGATTCCAAGACCCTAGGCTACCAGAGAACTGACCCTAGAGAGTATCAAATAGTGAACTCACACAAAGGAAACCACTTAAATACAAGACCCAGCATCACCCAAACCATCAGTAGCACCCTGTGCAGGATGCCTCATTTAAACAACAAACAAAACAAAAATACAAACCCAATCGTCAGCAGACTGGATTACCATCTCACTCAGCCTTGCCCATCAGAGGAAAAACAAACAAATAAACAAAAACTCAGCACAAATCTCACCCTATATGAATCTTACACAAACTACTGGACCAACCTTAGAAGGGCAGAAACCAAAAGGAAGAAAGAATTCAGCCTCAAAGCCTGGAAAAAGGAGACCACAAACACAATAAGTTTAAAAAAAAAAACAATGAAAAGGTATAGAAATACTACTCAAATGAAGGAACAAACTAGAAACACAGAAGTCCAAATAAATGAAGAGGAAATTGGCAAACTACCTGAAAAAGAATTCAGAATAATCATAGTAAAGATGATCAAAAACCTTGAAAACGAAATGGAGAAAATGCAAGATTCAATTAACAAAGACCTGAAAATATTAAGAACAAGCATACAGAGACAAACAACACAACTACTGAAATTAAGAATACTCTAGAAGGAATCAATAGCAGAATATCTGAAGCAGAAGAACGAATCAGTGAGCTGGAAGATAAAATGGTGGCAATAACTTCTGAAGATGAGAGTAAAGTAAAAAGAATGAATAGAACTGAAGTTAGTCTCAGAGACCTCTGTGACAATATCAAATGTACCAACATTCAAATTATAGAGGTCCCAGAAGGAAAAGAGAAAAAGAAAAAGTATGAGAAAATTTTTGAAGAGATTATAGTTGAAAATTTCCCCAACATGGAAAAGGAAATAGTCAATCAAGTCCAAGATGCACAAAGAGTTCCATACAGGATAAACCCAAGGAGAAACATGCCAAGACACACACTAATCTAACTAACAAAGACTAAATACAAAGAAAGACTATTAAAAACAGCAAGGGAGAAGCAACAAGTAACATATAAGGGAAACCCCATACACTTAACAGCTGATCTTTCAGCAGAAACTCTACAGGCCGGAAGGAAATGGCAGGATATATTTAAAGTATTGAAACGGAAAAATTTACAATGAAGATTACAGTACCCAGCCAGGATTTCATTCAATATTGATGGAGAAATCAAAAGCTTTTCAGACAAGCAAAAGTTAAGAGAATTCAGTACCACCAAACCAGCTTTACAACAAATGTTAAAGTGACTTATATAGTCAAGAAATACAAGAGAAGAAAAAAGATCTACAAAATCAACCCCAAACAATTAAGAAAATGGCAATAGCACCATATATATCTATAATTACTTTAAATGTAAATGGATTAAATGCTCCAACCAAAAGACACAGACTGGCTGAATGGATACAAAAACAAGACCCGTATATATGCTTCCACTTCAGACCTAAAGACACATATAGACTGAAAGTGAGAGGATGGAAAAATATATTCCATGCAAATTGGAAGCAAAAGAAAGTTGGGGTAGCAATCCTCATATCAGACAAACTAGACCTTAAAATAAAGATTACAAGAGATAAGGAAGGACACTACATAATGATCAAGGGATCAATCCAAGAGGAAGACATAACAATTGTAAATATCTATGCACCCAACATAAGAGTACCTCAATACCTAAGACAAACACTAACAGACATAAAAGGAGAAATTGACAGTAACACAATATAGTAGGAGACTTTAACACTCCAATCACACCAATGGACAGATCATCAAAACAGAAAACTCATAAGGAAACACAAGTCTTAAATTATGCATTAGGAGAGATGAGCCTCAGTGATATCTTCAGGACATTCCATCCAAACGCAGAAGAATACACCTTCTTCTCAAGTGCACACTGAACATTCTCCAGGATAGACCATATCTTGGGCCACAAATCAAACCTCAGTAAATTTGAGAAAATTGAAATTGTATCAAGCATCTTCTCCAACCACAATGCTGTTTGTTAAAACTAGATATCAATTACAGAAAAAAAAAAAAAACTTTAAGAAACACAAACACATGGAGATTAAACAACACATTTCTAAATAACCAACAGGTTACTAAAGAAATCGAAAGGGAAATCAAAAAATTTCTAGAAACAAATGGCAAGAAAACATAACAACTCAAAACCTATGAGATGCAATGAAAACAGTTCTAAGAGGGAAGTTTATAACAATACAATCCTACCTCAAGAAACAAGAAAAGCATCAAATAGACAACCTAACTTTACACCTGAAACAACTGGAAAAAGAACCAAAAAAAGAAAAGTTAGTGGAAGGAAAGAAATCATAAAGATCTGAGCAGAAATAAATGAAAAAGAAATGAAAGAAACAAGAGTAAAGATTAATAAAACTAAAAGCTGTTTCTTTGAGAAGATAAACAAAATTGACAAGACTTTTGCCAGACTCATCAAGGAAAAAAGAAAGAAGAATCAAATCAACAAAATTAGAAATGAAAGAGGAGAGGTTACAACAGACAATGCAGAAATACAAAGGATTATGAGACTATTATGAACAACTATCTGGCAATAAAACGGTTAGCCTGGAAGAAGTGGACAGATCCTTATAAAAGTTCAATCTTCCAAGACTGAACCAAGAAGAAATATAAATTATGAACAACCCAATTACAACCACTGAAATTGAAGCTGTGATCAAACATTTCCCAAAAAACAAAAGCCCAGGACCAGATGGCTTCACAGGAGAATTCTATCAAACATTGAGAGAAAAGCTAATGCCTATGCTTCTAAAACGCTTTCAAAAAAATGGCAGAGGAAGGAACACTTCCAAACTCATTCTATGATGCCACCATCACCCTGATACCAAAACCAGACAAAGACAACCAAAAAAAGAAAACTACAGGCGAATATCACTGATGAACATAGATCCAAAAATCCTCAACAAAATTTTAGCAAACAGAATTGAGCAACACATCAAAAAGCTCATACACCATGATCAAGTTGGGTTTATTCCAGGAATGCAAGGATTCTTCAATATACGCAAATCAATCACTGTGGTACACTATATTAACAAATTGAAAGATAAAAACCATATGATGACAATGACAAATTTGACAATTCATATCAAAACACAAAAGACCCTAAATAGCCAAAACAGTCTTGAGAAAGAAGAATGGAGCTGGAGGAATCAACCTTCCTGACTTCAGATTATACAACAAAGCTGTAGTCATCTGCACAAAAGCGGAACTATAGATCAATGGAACAAGATAGAAAGCCCAGAAATAAACCCATGCACCTATGGGTACCTCATTTCTGACAAAGGAGGCAAGAATATACAATGGGGCAAAGACAGCCTCTTCAATAAATGGTGCTGGGAAAACTGGACAGCTACATGTGAAAGAATGAAATTAGAACACTTCCTAACACCATATACAAAAATAAACTCAAAATGGATTAAAGACCTAAATGTAAGACCAGAAACTATAAAACTCTTAGAGGAAAACATAGGCAGAACACTGGATGACATAAATCAAAGCAAGATCCTCTATGACCCACCTCCTAGAGTAATGGAAATATAAACAAAAGTAAACAAGTGGGACCTGATTAAACTTAAAAGCTTTTGCACAGCAAAGGAAACTGTTAGCAAGGTGAAAAGACAACCCTCAGAATGGGAGAAAATAATAGCAAATGAAACAACTGAGAAAGGATTAATTTTCAAAATATACAAGCAACTCATGCAACTCAATATGAGAAAAACAAGCAACCCAATAAAAAGTGGGAAAAAAACTTAAACAAACATTTCTCCAAAGAAGACATACAGATGGCTAACGAGCACATGAAAAGATGCTCAGATTGCTCATTATTAGAGAAATGCATATCAAAACTACAATGAGATATCAGCTCACACTGGTCAGAATGGCCATCATCAAAAAGTACAAACAATAAATGCTGGAGAGGGTGTGGAGAAAAGGGAGTGCTCTTACACTGTTGGTGGGAATGTAAATTGATACAGCCACTATGGAAGACAGTATGGAGATTCCTTAAAAAACTAGGAATAAAACCACCATATGACCCAGCAATCCCACTCCTAGGCATATACCCTGAGGAAACCAAAATTGAAAAAGACACATGTACCCCATTGTTCTTTGCAGCACCATTTACAATAGATAGAACATGAAGCAACCTAGATGTCCATTGACAGATGAATGGATATAAAGAAGTTGTGGTACATATACACAATGGAATATTACTCAGGAACACATCTGAGTCAGTTCTGATGGGTCAGTGGATGAACCCAGAACCTACTATACAGAGTGAAGTGAGTCAGAAAGAGAAAAATAAATATCGTATTCTAATGCATATATAAGGAATCTAGAAAAATGGTACTGATGAATTTATTTACAGGGCAGCAATGGAGAAACAGACATAGAGAATAGACTTATGGACGTTGGGAGAGAGGAGGTAAGGGTGAGATGTATGGAAAGAGTAACATGGAAACTCACATTACCATATGTAAAATAGATAGCCAATGGGAATTTGCTGTACGGCTCAGGAAACTCAAACAGGGGCTCTGAATCAACCTAGAGGGGTGGGATGGGGAGGGAGGTGGGAGGGAGGTTCAAAAGGGAGGGGATATATGTACACCTATGGCTGATTCATATTGAGGTTTGACAGAAAACAACAAAATTCTATAAAGAAATTATCCTTCAATTAAAAAAAAATTAAATTAAAAAAAAAGAGTCTCCAAATAGTTGTTCCAGGCTTCCCTGGTGGGTCAGATGGTAAAGAATCCATCTGCAGTGAAGAAGATCTGGATTTGACTCCTTGGTCTGGAAGGGAGAAGGAAATGGCAACCCACTCCAGTATTCTTGCCTGGGAAGTCCCATGGACTGTGGAGCCTGGTGGTCTACAGTCCATGGGGTTGCAAGGAGTTGGACAAGAGTAAGTGACTAACACTTTAACTTTTTTTTTTTTTTTCAAATAGCTCTTCCACATGTTTTCATCAGAGAGGCACGGAGACCGGGCAGGGAAAAACACCTTGGTGGCTGCACTCAACCTCTCTACTAACATTATGAGCTGTTTAACTCTGGCCCCTCCACTTGCCCTCTTCCTGCCAAAAAAAGTGAGGTCCTGCAGAGAAACAGGACCAACTTTTTGGAAGGCTATTTGGTGATTATTTCATGTGACTGCCCATGTCCCTTGAAAGTCCTACCCACTTCTTCAAGTGGCTCATTAGAATATCCATTCAAATATATGCAGTGGACTCATAACTCTCAGTGAAGAATCCAGGAAAGTTTAATTGTCTTCCTATTGTTACACTGCATTGCCATTTAGGTAATCCCATTAGCTGGCATCACACTGACATTCAGTGTGTAAAGATCAACCCTAATCTCTCCTAGAATCCTATGAAGAGGGCGCCAGAGTAAGTAAAGAACTCCACATTAACACTTCTATTCTGAAACAAAGTAGGCTCCTTTCCACAGCCCAGCAAATTCCTTCTGAAAAGGAATTGAGTTGGTGATCTGCTGATTGATTAACCTCTTTTAGGTTGAATACTTTGCTCAGTGCTAGTGACAGAAAGATGAAAACATCAGCGTCTCTGACTCACATTCTAGATTTATCACTGAGTGTTGCAGTTTGACTGAATTCTCAATGTTAAAAATGACAGTAGTATAACTGTTTTTTTCCCCAGGATCACTTTAAGAAGTTCAGCAGTGTGATGTGTCAAGTGTCAACCCTGCTCATGCAGCATGGGTTAGGGGCTCAAGCATTTATAAAAGGCACGGGAAGGGTGTTTGGTGATGTTTTCATGTTATAGCTTACAGGCGGTCTGGAGAGTTGGTGTGGCATCTGGGGCTTAAAGGGAGTCTGTATGTTAGCATCTCCATTAGTAATCTCCTCACTGCTCTCTTTACTGTTTGTAGTATGGCTCCCTTCACCACATTCATACTTGTCTGTGCAAAAGGCTTTCACAATGCAGAGCGTGGATTAAAATGTGTGCAGACTTCCTAATCCTCTGAGCGTGTCCATTTGTCTTTTATTTCGAAGTCAGTCAAGGAGAAAACCCATGTCTATTTCTAATTCTAGCTGGATATAAACTGTAGGCAGATCTATCATTATAGAATAAAGCTCAAGAAAAGAAGATATATCTTCTTCCAAGTACTTATTCTCAAATTTTTCCAATTTAAGGATGTTTTAGATCAAGAGTGGTGTAAAGAAAGGCAAACACAGGGTAAAATAATAAAAAAGTCTGAAGACTTTATTGTTTATACCGTTTGAGAAAATACATGTAATTTGACTCTTCTGTGCCATGCTATTCCACATTTACCCTGAAATAATGTTAATGGGGAGGCAGATTTCTTTCTCAGAACTATGAAATTTCGCAGTGTGCCTGATGTGGGGAGGGATGGTGGAAGAAAAATGGAAGGAGATGATATTGAAGATGTAGGTGGCAATGACAGGTAACAGTGAGCTTCATGAGCTTCAACTTGAAGGAGTTCAGTTTTATTCAGAAGATAGTGGGAAAATATTAAAGAGTTTTCATTAGAAAAGTGATACTTTTAAAGTACAGCTGTTTTCATATATACATACAGTGATTATCTTTCCTGTCTTTCAAGTTTTTAAGTTTACATTTACAAATGTAATTTTTATTCTGTGAAGTGAAGTGAAGTGAAAGTCACTCAGTTATGTCTGACTCTTTGCGACCCCATGGACTATATAGTCCATGGAATTCTCTACGCCAGAATGCTGGAATGGGTAGCAGTTGCCTTCTCCAGAGGATCTTCCCAACCCAGGGATTGAACCCAGGTCTCCCTCATTGCAGGTGGATTCTTTACAAGGAATCCGGATTTACCTTGCCACAAGGAAAATCCAAGAGTACTGGAGTGGGTTGCCTCTCCCTTCTCCAGAGGATCTTCCTACCCAGGAATTGAACCAGGTTCTCCCACATTGCAGGCAGATTCTTTGCCAACTGAGCTATCATGCTAGGCCACGAAGAAAACTTTCCTTCACTGGCCAACGGCTAGAAGTTCATATTACATCATGTTTTTTATGTTGCTTGTTTGTTTTTTTGCTACACTGGGTGTTAGTTGCAGCATGTGGGATCTAGTTCCCTGACCAGGGATTGAACCCAAGCTCCCTGCATTGGGAGCACAGAGTCTTAACCATTGGACAACCAGGGAGGTCCCTTATTATGTATTTTTAATTATCCATATACCTCTCTGAATATCCCTCCAGACTCTGGAGTCAAGGACTGAATCTTCTTTCCACTTAACTCTTGTCATCTGTATAGAGCTTGATGTAAACAGAAACTAAACCAGGAATCTTCCCACCAATATCTTCCAAAGGTTTTGAGGATTCTCTTTCATATTTCAACCTTGGGAGGCAGTATTTCTTCTTTATTTCTCTAAAGTAGTGGGCTGCTATGATATCCTCAGCCCTATAGATATTCAAGCAACCGTTAACCAGTTCAAATGAGCTCCAGGAATAGTTCTGACTTCCAATCAGGTGGTATGCATTGGTCCAAGTACTCAATACACAGAAATGAAAAGTTAGTGTCTCTTCTGCTCGCACAGCACACAAACTGAGTGCAGATATAAATCTTGTATATGTGTTGAAATTACAGGCTTGCCATCTGGTCACTCAATTCAGTTTTACCTGTCTGAACATATCAATCCAGCTTCACAAGGGAAAGACCTGACTTTCATTTTCCTCTGCCACCTGGGGCTGATGTAGCTAGCGAGTATAATTGTGTGAGGTTGAGATTAGGCTCTGTCCTCCTAAAAAACAGGAAGTTGCCCTGGCTCCTCTAGCCTCGCCTTCCTTTTCCTCTGTTTAATTCCCAGCCCTTCCTCAATCTGGGCCATCTCCAATATGTCACGGGGTAACCCTGTCTGTAAGGATCAACCCTAATCTCTCCCAGAATCCTACCAGGAGGCTTCCCAAAGAAATAATGAACACCACATTTCTGTTTCTTTTCTTAATATTTTTATTGATAGATAGTTGATTTACAATGTTTGTTAATTTCTTTTTTACAGCAAAGTGATTACATACATTCTTTTTTGAAATATCATTTTCCATTATAGTTTATCACAGGATAATGAATATGGTTCCCTGTACTATATGATAGGACCTTGTTGTTTATCCATTCTCTATATAATAGTTTGTATCTGCTAACCCCAACCTCCTACTCCATCCTTCCTCCAACCCTGCTCTTCGCAACCGTAAGTCTAGGAAACAACACTTTTTTAAATGTACCTAAATTATATGAAAGTAATTTCAAAAATATTAATAAAATCTGTAATATTTGTCTGTATTAGCTATTATATATTAAGTAACAAGTATTGATTATTGCTGAATTGGAGTAGGCTCACTCACGGGTACATTCATTCTGAAAAGAGAAAAGCTACACCAGGAGTATTACAATTTGCAGGAACTGAGGGGATAACTATTCAAAAAAATAAATAAATAAAACCTGTTGGAAGGACAAATGATGCCCATAAATTAACTTTACCTTGGCCGAGGAAAGCTGAAGTTAACAGAGGGAAGAGAATCTCAGAAAGGGAAATTAAAGTCAACATGCTTCTGACTTCTTGAAGATGCCCCCTGAGTCGAGTAATTACCTGCAAGGAGATTAGGAAGTAACTGTGAACTTCTCCTGCTTTATGGGGGGAAAATGGAAGAACCACCTCACTACTCTATTGGAAGGTTTAGAAACTGGCTTAGGGAAAAAATTGCTGAGATATTGGGAATGAAAAACAGGGCAAAAATCTCCTGAGCAGTAATAAGCAGGGGGACAACTATCTTAGATCATAGCTCCTCAGCTGCCTAAAAAATCATGATCTGAATCCAGAACAAGTCTGGGGACTTCTTTCCTCTTCCACTTTTTCCTTTCTTCCTCTGTCCCTCCCTTTGTTCTTCCCTCTCTCTCCCCTTTTGTCTTCCAATGGGTAAACATCTGTTATGTGATGGGTACTTCCCAGGCACTGGAAACATAGAATAAGACATCCCAGTAACAAATGACATTAACTCATACAGAGTAAGGGGGAGAAAACTTTTTCACCAAATTTCCCTTAGGAAAGAAACAGTTACTTTGTAAAAGCCATTCTTGATGAATGCATGGTATAGAAAGTGATAACCTGGCAGGTCTCTATATGACTGAGGACTACATATGCATGAAGCAAAGGGAGAAATGCTTTTGATGTGCCTAAGAAGAAGAGGGGGTGGTGGTGGAGGGAGTGATCAAGACAGTGAGAAGTTGTGTTCAGCAATGTGAGCCTTCACCAGAGACTCAAAGTGTTCAGTGTAGATTTCTTGTGAAAACCAGTAGAGGGGTTCAGTTCTATGTATGGGATGTCACAGAGCACAAGAGAAACAGTATGCAAAGGGGCCAGCAGTGACCAGAGAGAAATCAGAGAGAAAGATGAGAATGACACCATAGGGATTTATGGGAAAAGTTCTATCCCATCACAGGTCGCATAACTGAAGTCCAGATTGCTTTTGCCAAATCGGCAAAATTCAGGGGGCTTCTGGGCTACACTGGGGTTTCATATTCAGTTGGTCATAGGAGTACATTTGAAATCATCTGAGAATAGAGGGAAAATACATACTGCAAAGTCCAACCCATTGAATGGTGAATCAATAACACCATATACTTTATATCATATATAACTGTATAGCCCCAAGTATTCATATATTCATAAATAGGTTTCAAAAAATACATGAACTCCCTGCCATTACATGCAAATTATAATTATATATACATGAAATAGATATATGAAATATAAATATATGTGAAAATGTGTGTGTGTGTGTGTGTATGGGTGTTAGTCACTCAGTGGTGTCTGACTCTTTGTCACCCTGGGGAATGTAGCCCACCAGGCTCCTCTGTCCATGGAATTCTCCAGGCAAGAATACTAGAATGGGTAGCCATTCTCTTCTCAAGGGGATTTTCCCAAGCCAAGGATTGAAGCCTGGTCTCTTGTATTGCAAGCAGATCCTTTATGATCTGAGCCACCACGGAAAATAGTTAACAGTAAAAAATAACTAGCATCTATTCAGTGTTTACTATGTATTATTTTACTAAAAGCTTAATACACAATTGTTTCATATTTATAACTCTGTAGTAAAAAAAAAAAAAAACACCTTGAAAATTGAAGACTGTGAGTCACCCTACCCAGGTCACTCTACTAATGAGTAGCAGGCAAGGACTTGGACTCATGGCACAGTTATTAGCCTGCATCCTTAATGGCCTCCAACCATTTGCCCTCTGAACTTCAGTGAATCTCAAGTCAGACTTTGTGACTATTTCAAATGTTTTCCCCCAGAGAGAAAGATTAGAGAAATGGACTTAGGTGCCTAGTGGGGCTCAGATTCTGCTTATATTTTCTGAGGGTCTAAACCTTCCAAGCACTTGGAAAAAAAATCCCATTCCATCCTCTTATCCTATTTCATTGAGGGCAATAGGTATAAATATCTCTGACATTTGTAATGCTGACTCAGAGTGGTCACATCACACTGCTTTAGGTAAGTGACACAGGGGGTCTGGCACCTAGGTCTTCCGCTCCACCAGCTGTTTCCCCAGCTGAAGTCAGGCTGGTAGATTCTTGACTTGGAGAGGAGTCATCCAGAAGGCCTGCTGAACTGCTGTTATGAGATCCATCAAATAAAACTGCAGTTTGAATCCTGCAAAAGAAGGGACCTCAGAGACATGGCTTTATCACTGTACAATGTGCACATAGCACCAGGAGGGAACAGAGTCACTGGAGGCGTTTGACTCTGAGCTTGCCGACTAGGTGTCCTGAGAGAATCACCATCACAGCCTTTAGAGACTCCACAGGGTCATCTTACTTGCTTGACCCTGGCTGATATTCCCTTGGCTTGCTGTAGGGATAGTCTAGCAAGCCATACATGCAATTCCTGGGGAAGAACAAGAGATAATGCCGATGAAATGTACCCTCCTTACAAAGAAGTTTGTGCTCATGGTTAGGATGAAGGCCCCCAATGTGAGTAAACCCCAGAAATTCCAAGGGAGAAGAAAATCACAGGGCCATCATAATAAAGGGAAGACCAAAGAGGAGAGTGAAAAAGTTGGCTTAAAACTCAGCATTCAGAAAACTAAGATCATGGCATCCAGTCCCATCACTTCATGGCAAATAGATGGAGAAACAGTGGGAGACTATTTTTCTGGGCTCCAAAATCACTGTAGATGGTGACTGCAGCTGTGAAATTAAAAGACGCTTACTCCTTGGAAGGAAAGTTATGACCAACCTCGACAGCATATTAAAAAGCAGAGACCTTATTTTGCCAACAAAGATCTGTCTAGTCAAGGCTATGGTTTTTCCAGTAGTCATGTATGGATGCGAGAGTTGGACTATAAAGCAAGCCGAGCGCCGAAGAATTGATGCTTTTGAACTGTGGTGCTGGAGAAGACTCTTGAGAGTCCCTTGGACTGCAAGGAGATCCAACCAGTCCATCCTAAAGGAGATCAGTCCTGAATATTCACTGGAAGGACTGATGCTGAAGCTGAAACTCCAATCCTTTGGCCACCTGATGCGAAGAACTGACTCATTTGAAAAGATCCTGATGCTGGGAAAGATTGAAGGCGGGAGGAGAAGGGGGAAACAGAGGATGAGATGGTTGGATGGCATCACTGACTCGATGGACATGAGTTTGCACAAGCTCCAGGAGTTGGTGATGGACAGGAGGCCTGGCGTGCTGCAGTCCGTGGCTGTGACCATGGGGTCACAAAGAGTTGGGCAAAACTGAGTGACTGAACTGAACTGAACTGATCCAGATCCCAGTTGGAATTCCATCACCAAACTGAGGGAGGAAGAATACAAAGGAGCTGGATAATTTCTTTAGCACCTGATTGGACAGAAGTGATTAGGATGGCATTTCACTGACCATTCCTGATGGCTCAGTGGGTAAAGAATCTGCCTGCAATGCAGGAGACAGAGGAGACATGAGTTTGATCCCTGGGTCAGGAAGATTCCCTTGAGGAGGAAATGGCAACCCATTCCAGTATTCTTGCCCGGAAAATTCCATTGGCAAAGGAGCCTAGCAGGCTACAGTCCATGGGGTCACAAAGAGTTGGCCACAACTGAGCGACTAAGCATGCATGTATCACTCACCATTGCTTAGTTAGAATAGAAACACATTTCAGCATTCTTTAAGCAAGAAATAAAAAAGCAGAAGAATTCTTGGGAAAGAGCCACCACAAAAGGACCATTGTTCTCTCTGCTTTAGGGGAGAGGGTGACATATTACAACAGAAGTTAACACCTGAAGGCACTTAAGAACTGGCTTAACAGTGACTTTATTGGCCGTTTGTCATGTACTTATTGACTAAGCAACAGTGGAAGGAAAAAGAAAGCTTTCTGAATTGTCCTGGGTGAGTAGATAGGATTGCTAAAGAGACACAGCATCAGACTTATAGCAAAAGACCCCACAGCAAACTCTAGTGCTGTGGTTCTCAAAGTCCAACAACAGCAGCTGGGAGCTTGTTAGAAATTCAGTTTCTCAGGTCCCACACCAGACGTACCGAATCATAAATTCTGAGGGCCCAGCAATCTGTTTTAATGGGCCCTCCAGGGGATTCTAACGTAAGCTAAAGTGTGAGAAGCTCAGCATAATATTTTTTTTTTTGTAGTGCTCAATCACTCAGTCATGTCCAATTCTTTGTGACCCTTTGGACTATAACTTGCCAGGCTCCTCTGCCATGGCATTTTTTAAGCAATGATACTAGAATGGTCTGCCATTTCCTCCTCCAGGGGATCTTCCTAGACCCAGAGATCGATCTGGCGTCTCCTGTGTCTCCCCCTGCATTGCAAGTGGATTCTTCACCTGCTGAGCCAATAGGGAAGTCTTTTTTGTAGTATTTTTATTTTTGGTCATGCTGTGTCTTTGTTGCTGCTGGGGCTTTTCTCTAGTTGCAGCAAAGTGGGGGCTACTCTCTAGTTACAGTGCATGAACTTCTCATTGCAGTGGCTTCTCTTGTTGTGGAGCACAGCTCTAGGGTGCTCAGGCTTCAGCAATTGTGGTTCCCAGGCTCTAGAGCACAGGCTTAATAGTTGCGGTGCATGGGCTTAGTTGTTCTGCAGCATGTGGGATCTTCCTGGATCAGGGATCAAACCCATGTCTCCTGTATTGGCAGGAGGATACTTTACCACTGAAGCTTAGCATAATAGAAAAGACTCTTAACTCAGGGTCTGACAGACAAGAGTTTGGGGTCCACCTTGGACCCTAATTTGTGGTAAAATTTTGGGTGAGGTTCTTAAATGCTGAGCTGTGACTTTATTCTACTCTGTGAGACTAAACGTGGTAGTAACAGGGTGGTATAAAGGAAAATAAATAGGAATAGTCACTTGATCCCTGATCAGTCAGCAGATGGTAGCTTCTATTCACGAAAGTGAGAGTCACTCAGTCGTGTCCGACTCTTTGTGACCATGGACTGTCCATGGAATTCTCTAGGCCAGAATACTGGAGTGGGTATCCTTTCCCTTCTCCAGGGGATCTTCCAAACCCAGGATCAAACCTAGGTCTCCAGCATTGCAGGCGGATTCTTTACCAGCTGAGCCACAAGGGAAGCCCAAGAATACTGGAGTGGGTAGCCTATCCCTTCTCCAGGGGATCTTCCTGACCCAAAAATCGAACCAGGGTCTCCTGCATTGCAGGCAGACTCTTTACCAACTGAACTATCAGGGAAGCCACATGGGGTCATTCAAAAGACCACAGTTAGATCACTTCATACTAAACAAGGTTTAGACAAGCTGTTCCTATTAAACCAGCACATATCTAAGCATCATTACTCTTAATAAAGCTTTGTTTATCAGAGAATGGACCACCTGCTTCAGAATTACCTGGTGTGTCAGTTTAAAAACACAGCTATCCAGTATTCATTTCAGTCCTACTTAATCTGCATCTTGTGAAGTGTGGTCTGGGTATCTAAAAGCTTCAAGATTGTTCCCTGAAGATGCTTCAGCAGACTGAGGTGTAAGAATCATCAATTAAAATGAAGAGATAAGATAAGGCTCAGCTTAGCTGTTGTTTAACTATCATAGTCACTCTCCTACAGAAAGAGGCTGAAGGAGGCAGACATGTGGTCTCAATGTTACACTGGGAAGTAGAACCAAGAAGTGAATTTGACTCCCCTGTTTACCACCCTTACTTGTGGTGGGTGATGGGTGGCTTCCTGGATTTCTCTCAACTGGTCAACCTGAAACTGAGGCAGTTTTACTGATTTCTGAGGGAAAATGCTCCTGGTGTTGCAGAAGAGAACTGGGTTTGTGGGAGCCTGTGATTGCAAAAGATACATTAAGTGGAAGTCTTAAGTTTGGTTTTCCAGAAAGATGTGGTACCTTTTTTAAGGAGTCTGTAATCTCTTAGCCTGGGCATAGCTCAAAAACTTGATGCTGTTTCTTTATCTCCTACTCCAACCAAGACTGCCAGTTAATGAGCTATTCTTCAGAGACCTCCAGTTTTAGAGGAAGGAATGGCCATTTGGGCATGTTCAGGATGTGCTCAATGTAGAGAAGGGAAGAAGAGGGGGCTGGGGGAAAGAGGCTTGAAACTCAAGTGACCCAGACAAGCCCAAACCAAGACACCAGTATGCAACTCTGTAAGTCCCCTTACTGAGGAATACATATAGCAAACAAAACTCAAAGCAGAATATCCCAAAATGTCAATACTTGCTAACATTTGTTAAGCCTCCTTATATGCTAGGAGCTTTATATTTATTATCTCACTGATACATTACTACAGTCATAGGACTAAGTACTAACAGTGTGTTCTGAGTTTTGAACCCAGGCAATACAACTGACATGTCCAAGCCCTAAACTCTTGCTACTCAAAGAGTAGTTCTTGGACCAGCATCCCCCAAGAGATTGTGAGAACACTCTCAGACACACCCCAGATATACTTAAGCAGATTCTGCATTTTAACAGAAATGTGTGGGTAAAGTTTGAGAAGGACTGCTTTAAAGCAGAAGGGTTTTCTGCAAGTGTGCTCTAGTACCCTCAACATCAAAAACCCCCATGGATGCTGGAGAGCTATGCGGATTCCAGACTAACCAGCAATCTCTGCAGCTAGGGTCAAAGATGCTGTAGCCTCAACAAGTTTCCCAGGTGATTGCTATATGTACTTAATTTTGAGAATCACTGCCTTTGGTTCTCCTGCTTCTGCCCCTCACTTGCCAGTTAAAAGAATAAGAAGGTCAAACTGGAACAGGTGAATTCTCTCTCTGCAACAATGACAAAAAGAATCGGGAGAATAGCTCGGGCAGCCAAAGTAGGAAGGGCCAAGGAGAAACCTTCTCTCTCTTGACTTTCATGTTTTCCAGTTCAGACTGTGCCGTGGACATTTGAAGCTCAATTTCTTTTTTGTTTTGTTTTTAAAGAATGCTTTTATGAAAACCTATACTTTTTCTAGTCACTGACTCCAAGGCCAGTGCTCAAGTTATTTCTTTAACCTTCACTAGTTTACATAATATTTTCCTCCTCCACAAACCTAAAAATGGAAAGTGGAGTCTCAACCTGTTTCAAAACACTCCAGAAGGAGGTACCAAGTTGAGGAAGGTACCATGTTGATCAGGCTGACATGGCGTACCTGAGAGATGGATATGATGACCGTGATATTTGTGTCCTTAAGCACAACTCATCAGGATCGGTAAACAACGCTGATTAAGTTCTTGTCTAAGTTCTATGTTATCACTACAGAAACCCCAGAAGTGGCGGATGCAACAAAACGCAAGAAAGGAACGTTGAGCCGTGAGTGTCATTCTGAGCACGTGGCACAAGTTACTATGGTGCCTCTAGGAAAGTTGCTTAATTTATTCAAGCCATGGTTTTCCCATTTGTTCAGGTGCTACAATTTCAGCCATCTCGCGAGACCAGGCAGGTCATGTAAATAAGCGGTCAGAAGCAATCAGCCAGAAGTACAGGGCAGGCTTCTCCTGAGGGTTCACCAGCGCGGGTCTCCCCAAGCACCATACCAGCCAAATGGAATGCAGCTATGACTGAATTTGACCCCAGATACAGTCTTTCAGAGGCTTTACAGCACATAGTAACATTTAGGGTTTGTTGGCCCCTAGGCGTCAACATGTTCATTGCCTGCAGGGAACTGGCCAGAATCAGAAGATGGAGACCCAATAGCCGTTGATGACCTCAGTCCTGTTACTTCAGCTGAGAATGAGTGCTAAGCCGCTAAGCTTCCCAAGAACAAGCTGAGGACATCAGGCCAAAGAGGGGCCGGTTTTTTTCCTGAAGGTAATAAGGCTGAAAAAAGATTGCAGTATTATTTTGGTAAAACGTGGAAGAAACTTTTGATGCTAGTAAATGGGCATGGGTGGTCACTTTTTTTTTTGGGGGGAGAAAAGGTAAGGATTTTAAGTAATGTATCCCTAGATTTATTTTATTTTCCCCCTAAAAGGGGGGGGGGGAATTCATATGTATATAATTTAATGTTCATATTTGTATAATTTACTTGATTTTTACTATCAGAAATATGTGTATTTAAAAGGCATTAAATAATCAGTTTCCCTTGATTTTAAATGTTATGTTGTGAATTCTTACAATTTACTGTTAATACCAGCATTTTATTCAAATTTTTGTTTTATACAATATATTTTTTAAAAAAAGATTTTAATTGTAGATGTGACAAACACTAATATGAAACTGTAATGGTTTGGGTGACACCTCTGGCTCTTTAAGGGCAAAAATCTATTCTCCATTTCCAGGCATATGAGGGTCTTCAAATAGATGTTTATTGACTTAATATTGGTTCTCAAGGTGTGGCCCCCGGCCGATAGCATTAGCATCACCTGGGAACTTGTTAGAAATGCAAATTCCCAGACTCTACCCCAGATCTACTAAATCAGGGTTTTAATAAACCATCCAGGTGATTCTGATGACTCCTACAGCTTGAGAGTCTCTGATTTAAAATTTACTCTTAATTGGCGCCACTGACTAGGGTCTGAGCAGTAATTCAGTCCTGATGTTCTTACATTATATTCCTCATATTTATAGGTATTAAACTAGTGCACTTCCAAGTACAGCAAGCTCCACAACCAACAATGAGGAATATGGTGATACAGATGCTACAATCAAGGTGAAGATACAGTTGACTAAAGCTGTCACTGAATAAAATCCAGGTGCACTCCACGGGTAAGTGGAGGACCATCCTGATTTTTCTATTTATTCATTCTGTGTTTTGGTGCCTGTTGATTGTATGTTTCATTCTGTACTAATAGTTTAAATGGTTCTGAAAAATCCTGTTTGAACAATGATTTGATGCAGTATGACTTACCTATATAACCTTCATATAATATCTTCAGTTAATATTATAATATCAAGGGAAAAAGCAGTACACTCCTAAATAAAAGGAATCTGCCACTTAGTTTTTCTTAGAGTGTGCATGTGTGATATCTTTATCTTGGAGCATAAAATGGGGAGTGATTTTATGAGTTTCTTTGGTGTACAGGAGCAATCCATCTCCACAGAATCCTAGTTTGATAGTGCCTATTACTTTAGCATAATTAATATTATTTGCTTGTTAACCTACAGTTCTCTTATGATCTTAAAAATGTGGCTTATTAGTCATCATCGTGATCATATTGTGCCTGAAAGAATTAACCACATCTCCAGAACTTCTGCATCAGTGTTCCTTTCTCATAAGGAAGCAATGCTTATAACAAAATGTGGGCCACTGCTTAATGATTGATTTGTGAGAGCTTATAAATTGTTGCTAGGTTTTCTGGGTGACATGCAATAATAAAGTCCTTCATGGAAAGCTCAAAGTGAAATATCTTTCCCATTTATTTCAAAGTTCTGTGTACTAAGATACTGAATTAGGCTCTGTTAACTCATAGTAAGTGTTACATGTTCTCTCTTTGGTCTCGGAAGAGCCATATGAAACCAAAATTTTCTGTACATTTACACATGCAAGTAGCTTATATAACCATAAGTGTGTGTGTGTGTATCTGTCTGTGCATAAGCTGATTATTTAGAAGGTTAACAAAAACTAAACAATTTTCAAGTGAATTGCTATAAACTGTCCTTGATTTTTAAAATTCACAACCAAATGTTAGAAATTCATCAGCATTCATGGGATCTACTGAGTCTCCTCTTCTGTTTTAGTAGATTAAGTCTTACCTCTGAGGTTAAAGTCTTGGAATTTTTTCTAGGCCTAATTCTTTCTTTATTGTTCATAAGATGCTTGCTTCCCATCCAGTGGGCTAGAGTTGACAAAACTCAACCACTATATTAAGCACAGATTTTTGCCTGACAGGATTCAGCATGCCCTGCCTTCCTGGCTCTAACCATCTGATGGGACAGTACAAACACTAACTGGTCACCAACATCCATTTCCTCTTCTTCCTGGCCAGGCATTTAGCAGCTTCCATTTGCTGCTACATGTGACTCAGGGCTGAGTTCTACCAATGAGTGGTACAGGGAATGAGCAAAAATGAAGTGTGTCATTGCAGGCTTAGCCCCAAACCCTCCCATGTACCTACCTCTGCATATAATTTCATGTTCTTTACACTTCCTAATTGATATACTATGAACAAAAGTTATTGAAAGTGTTTTCAGTGAGAAGAAGTTAAACTATTGGACATGACCCTGTATGTGGGGAGCCTCAAATCTCAGGAAAGTCCCCAGAGAAAGATGAGAAAAATATATATCTGTACTTGGTTTGGTCTTTTCTTAAGAGTTAGTAGTTTTACCTAAATGAGGGAAAGCTCCAGAAGAACTTCAGCTGGGTATAGCGGAGACAAAACTATCAAAAATTAAAGGAAAGTGTGAGATTTTAAAGACTCTAAGTGATGTATTTTATTTGTATTAACACAGAAGGAATAAACTAGGCATTCAAGTCCACACAAGTGTCTTTTGCAATTTTAGATCTACATAAGAATAACAGTAATTGCTTGTTGTACACAGTGCTTGGCTCCTTTTGGTATAGTCTTTGAAATCCTTGGCTTTTGGTTAAAAACCGAAGGGTGATCTTGAAGAGTTGCTTCGTTTTTGAATAGAAGTTGGTCATTTTGGACTTTCTTTGAACAGTTGTGTACATGGATGGGGTGGGAACACTCTGACAAAAGTGACACAGGATAATGAAGTTCCTTGTCTAAATCTAGAGAATTTTAAAATAATAATAAAACCAATTAAAAATTGGTCTGCTTTTCACTATGGCCATATGCCATTAATTCTAAACAATGACAATAAAAAAATACTTTCTCTACCAGAGCAGACTGCTCACATAACTGGCTGTCTTTATCCCTCAACCAAGTTTGTTAAACTACTAGGCACCTTAAGTATTTTTAAGGACAGTTTTCAAGAGCTTTCAGTATCATAGGAGATGGGTCCTACCAGGAAATATAATCACAGAATGTTTGAGTGAAATATAGGCTATTATTTCTGTCCTGAAAAGTGGAACCAGTGATTCCAGGAAAGCTTTATGCAAGAGCTTGTTCTTAAGATTTGTAAAAGGTCCTGAGCAATACAATACAATTAAGAAGAAAACTATTTTATGCATTGTATAAAGAAGATGGCAAACCTCAAAACTAAATTAGTGAACCAAGAATGGGAGATGACATTAGGTAGAATCTAGTAAACAGCATGTCAATTATATTGAGGTAGCTGGCATGAAACTCATTTGACAAGTGTCAGTTTTTCTCTTGTGTTTGGAAGGAAGTTATCAGGTCTCTATGAGGAGTATTCATACCACATGGTCAAAGCAGCACTTCTAGAAATACCACCACTCAGCTATGAGTAAGGAAGTGCTATGGTTTTGGATAGGGGAAAAATTGGAGGTACCTCATCATAATTCATGCACAAAATAACAGTTCACTGAGGACTCATGAAAAAATGTTCAAGGATGAGAAGTAGACTTCTGTTCTTGTTGAGATCTGATGACCATGGTTTATGCCATGGCAAATGAGGGTTCATTAGATATCAAAGTAGTTCCCATTATTTAAAGTGGTACTGACAGTGGGGAGCCTGTCTTTTAATATTCAAATATTTATTTGTTTTTAATGGCAGATCAGGCTTCCCTGGTAGCTTAGATGGTAAAGCGTCTGCCTACAATGTGGGAGAACTGGGTTCAATCCCTGGGTCGGGAAGATCCCCTGGAGAAGGAAATGGCAACCCACTCCAGTATATTCTTGCCTGGAAAATCCCATGGACTGAGGATCCTGGTAGGCTACAGTCCATGGGGTCGCAAAGAGTCGGACACGACTGAGCGACTTAACTTCACTTCATCATAATTCATATGGAACAAGTGATTGGTGTTAAGGTTATGGGTTTTGTAGAGCCCTGCTACTTTGCACAGTGGTTGTTGCATACAACTGAAAGGTGGAAAACCAGTCTTATGGTCTTGACTGTGTTGACCTGCCAATAGCAAGTCTGAGCCCAGAAATGCTTTCAGGGCTCACTGTAGGTCTCCAAATGCCAGATACTAAGTCTCAGTCAGTTTGACCTCTACATTTTACCAGAGATCCACAAACTCTAGATTTTCATCATCTCTCTTCCTATTACTGAACCTCATTCAAATAAGGTATCATTTAAGACTGACACTTCTCTTCTGTGCCAACCCAGGTCAAAGCATTAACCAAGAAGCACATGGGTATTTGAGAGGTAGTATGATTGTTTGGTTAAGACACACATAAAAAAGTTTAGGAGATAACCTTTGGGATTGAGAAAAATGAGCATTCAGTACCACTTTAAATAATGGGGACTACTTTGATATCTAATGAACCCTCATTTGCCATGGCATAAACCATGGTCATCAGATCTCAACAAGAACAGAAGTCTACTTCTCATCCCTGAACATTTGTTCATGAGTCCTAAGTGAGCTGTTATTTTGTGCATGATACTATCATGAATTAGCCACTTCATCATTATATTGGCCAGTTTCAAAATGGGATATGTCAATAATGAAAGTGACCTTGCTTCTGATGTGGTCCTTGCCCTGCTGCAAATACATGGTACAGTTCTTTAGAGACAATTTAGAATGGAAGGAATAGTCATCTAATCCATTGTTACCTTCCCCAATTTGAGACACAGAATTAGAACTTCCTTGGCAGGGAGCTAAGGAAAGCTTGCCCAACAAAGGCTTTGTACAAATTCCCATCCCTCTGTGCCAACCAAACAGACCAATATTTGTTGAAACCTTTTCTTTTTTCCCCTAAGTGTGGCTTCCAAAACCAAAAAGAGAGAGGAGAAACCACCCAGGAGGGACCCTTGGGGGAGTAATGTGGGACCCTATTTGTTAATAAGGGAAAGCTGGGTGGCAGATGGGCCCTACATTTGAGCCAGAATTGCAGTTCTGTCAAAATCCCAATTGGTAGGTCCAGGGCTCTCAGAATTCAAGTTCAAAGCTTTTTATGCTAAGAAATGACAAAGCCTTTCCCATTCAAGCTCTCTAGACAAACTTGTAAGTGGAATTTTAAACAAGTTCTGGCAAGTTTCTAAAACTCTTAATTTTTAAAAAAATCCATTAAATAAAATCCTTTCAGAAGATCAGCATTTCTTTTAGCATGGCTGAAATTTTTTAATGTGCCTCTCGGAGGCATAAACAATCAATGCAACCATTAATTTGGAGGCCTTCCTCTCTGACAGTGATGCAAATTGAAAACTAATAGTTCGAAAGACGTTCTGACTAATCAGGTCAGAGGGAAAATGAATAGTGTCCCTCAGAGTCCAGTCAGCGGCTTTGTTTTGCTGTGATTTTTAACTTAAGGGGAAAAAACAGAAGGAGAAAGAACAGAAAATGTCAGCATTGCTTTTTCCAATGACACTTTGGTAAACTTTGCCAATAATGATATTTTTATTGGATTTAAATATCGGGCCCCATTCCATTTATTATAGCCCTATTTCCTTTTGTTTTCTTTTGTGTTACTCTCAATATATTCAATATATATTACATTTGGGGGGGGTAGAAAGTTGTCTAAATCTCCAGTGCTTGAAATGTAATTATATAAGCGCTTTTCTCAATTTCTGAAGCTGTGTCATTGAGTTGTAGAGCTGGTGACCTTTCAGTTGCTGATTATCATTCAGGTTTTCTGCCTCTCAGTGAATCAAGTTATGGTCAAGGAATCCCTTTGTCCAGGGATTGACAAAGTTTCTATATTTTCAGCCAATCTAAGACCCATCTTCCATCCCAGGTCAGAGTTTCTCTTTCTGGGTGGTGACCAATAGCCAACAGACAGAGGAAAGGGAGCCTAAATAATGTCTTATAGGGGGCTAATAGATGAAACAAACCCCATAAGCATATATAGCATTTGAAACCTTAGGCTGCTTTCTTAAACATCAATTGGGCCATAATATCACCTAGTCTTTGATTTTAAGGAAAGGTCTGACGGAGTCATAACTAGTACTTTTTTCCCAACAAAAAAGTAAGGGTAGAGGGAAGGTCAAGGAACTGCTGCAATTTATAGATCAATGGCTCATTGAAAGCTCAGATCAACAATTAAGAAGCATGGAAATTTATGTTGAGATTTCAAGACATTATTGAGATGTGAGGCCTTAAATTATCACTGATAAAATCGCTGGTTTTTTTTTGTCTTTTTAAATTAATTTATTTTAATTAGAGGATAATTACACAATATTGTGATCATTTTTGCCATATTTTCTAAGTTTGAAATCTCTTCAAAGCCTTGAATCTGTGGATGTGTTAAAGAGAAATTTTCGTGATGGATCTCCATTCTTGCTCACAATCATTAAAATAATTTATTTATCATTTCACAGTGGCTAACTCTGAACTCTTTAATATAGCATGAGGTCAAGTCTTTAGTCTTTCTAGCTTCTGTGATGCACCATTACAGGCTTAGATGCCTTCATGGATCTCCTAGTACAGGTTCCTAGCCATGGAAGGCACGTCCTTACAAAATGTAGGATGACCCATTTCATGTTCCTGCTGCCTTAGAGTGGTAATTTTGTCACTTAAACTCCTTA
Organism: Cervus canadensis; assembly: GCF_019320065.1. NCBI lineage: Eukaryota > Metazoa > Chordata > Mammalia > Artiodactyla > Cervidae > Cervus > Cervus canadensis. Next base: position 54,039,005 of record NC_057389.1, read on the forward strand.
ATGATGTCAAAGAGATTAAGTCAAAATAATCCTCAGTGACGGAAGTAGCCTGCAAGAGTGCCAGGGACCAGGGAGGGGGAACTTCTCAGCCCTACTGTCACTCACAGTGACATCCAGCTCTGTAATATTTTGCTGACTGCCTTGACAGAGGCACCACCTTGTGTGACCCACTCTTTCTTTGTTCAAACAGTGCTTATGTTCTTAAAAGCTAGAGTCTACTGGTATAGGCACCATTCAGCACTGGGCACTCATATTGGGCAGAGTTAATACCAGACAATTGTGGGGGCACCTACTTTCCCTAAGCACCTAATGTGTGATCATTCAAACAAGGACACTTTTGAGAGGGAAAGGAGGTAGTACTAGTAATATTAAAGGGCAAAAGTCCAGAACTTCCCTGGGAAAACTGAGATGTCTTGCCCTCCTACTATGACCTACATGTGGATACCATATGTATCCATATGTCACTACCTGTACCAACTAGCTGCAGTCAGGAGCAGACTGATATCATGAAAATCTTAAGTTATTCCTAATACATACAAACTTGGAACCTGCTTGGGAAATTCACCATAAAGGGGGGAAAAACCCAGATTCTGACCTTAAGATCTCCCTTTTCCAACCAGTTATCAAGTCTTGCTGATTCTCTCTCCTGAAGATCCCTCTCATCCATCCCCATTTCTCCATCCCCATTACCCTCACTTTGGTTTGCTAGATTATGGCATTCTTCCCACTCCAGCCTTGCCCTCTTCTAATCAGTTCTCCCTCTGTATCAGACAGAGCAATTCTCCTGAAACCAAAATCAGCTATCATGCTAGGCACAGGGGATCTAGAAGTAAATGAGCAAATCAAGGCCATGCTTCCAATGTCTAACATTCAAGACAGATGATGAACAAGTAAACTGCTGTGTGCTAAGTCACTTCAGTCATGTCCAGTTCTTTGTGACTCTATGGATTGTAGCCTGCCAGGCTCCTCTGTCCATGGTATTCTCGAGGCAAGAATACTGGAGTGAGTTACCATGTCTTCTTCCAGGGGATCTTCCCAACCCAGGGTTCGAACCTGCATCTCACATCTCCTGCATTGGCAGGCAAGTTCTTTATCACTAACACCACTTAAGTAAACTAAGAAATAATAATTTCAGACTTTGATAAGAGCCACAGAGGTGTGCAAGAGAATGAGGTAATTGGGAGTAAGGGTAGCTGGGAGGAGGCTACTTAAATTAAGTTCATCAGGGAAGCCTCTCTGGTGAGGTGATGCTGGGTTAGATTTGAAGGATGAGAGGAGACAACCATGTTGAGTGCCAGAGAAAGGGCATTCCAGGCAACAGAAAGAGGAACATTAGAAACCTGAAAGCGAAATATGCTCAGTTGTTCTCAAGAAGCAGAACAGGAGACCTGTGTAACTGACACACAGTGACCAAGGGGCAGAGTAATTTGCAAACAAGTCAAGAGGGTAGATGAGGGCCAGGTCACTTAGTGCTTTGTCAGCCAAGATAAAATAAGTTTACATTGCTCTTAGAATAAAAATCCAAAGCCATTAAATTAAGCAGAGAAGGTAATAAAATGAATTACCTTTTTAAAATTTAAGTGGACTCATTTTTTAAATTTATTTTTAATTGAAGGCCAATTTCTTTACAGTATTTTATTGGTTTCTTCCATACATCACATGAGTTAGCCATTGGTATACATATGTCCCCTCCCTCTTGAACCTCTGTCCCACCTCCCACCCCATCCTATCCCTCTAGGTTGTCACAGAGCACCCATTTGAGTTCCCTGAAGCATACAGCAGATTTCCACTGGCTATCTATTTTACATATGTAGTATATATGTTTCCATGCTCCTCTCTCCATTCATCCCATCTTCTCCTTCTCCCGCCTATGCTCACAAGTCTGTTCTCTGTGTCTGCATCTCCATTGCTGCCCTGCAAATAGGTTCATCAGTACCGTCTTTCTAGATTACATATATATGTGTATATGGTATTTGTCTTTCTCTTTCTGACTTACTTCACTTTGGATAATAGGCTCTATGTTCATCCACCTCATTGAAACTGACTCAAATGTGTTCCTTTTTATGGCTGAGTAATATTCCATTGTATACATGTACCACAGTTTCTTTATCCATTCATCTCTGAATGGACATTTAGGTTTCTTCCATGTCCTAGCTATTGTAAATTGTGCTGTAATGAACCTTGGGGTACAAGTATCTTTTTCAATTATGGTTTCCTCAGGCTATGTGCCTAGTAGTGGGATTGCTTGGTCATAGTGTTATTCCTAGTTTTTAAGGAATCTCCATACTGTCTTCCATAGTGGCTGTATCAATATACTTTGCAACCAACAATGCTAAAGGGTTCCCTTTTATCCACATCCTCTCCAGCATTTACTGTTTGTAGACTTTTTGATGATGGCCATGCTGACTGGTGTGAGGTGGTATCTCATCATAATTTTGATTTGCATTTCTCTAATAATGAGTGATGTTGAGCATCTTTTCATGTGTTTGTCAGCCATCTCTATGTCTTCTTTGGAGAAATAGTTGTTTGGATCTTCTGTCTACTTTTGGATTGGATTGTTTGTTTTTCTGGTATTGAGCTGCATGAGCTGCTTATATATTTTGGAAATTAATCCTTTGTCAGTTGTTTCATTTGCTCTTTTCTCCCATTCTGAGGGTTTTTCAACCTTGTTTATAGTTTTCTTTGCTGTGCGAAAAAAGTTTAATTAGATCTCACTTGTTTATTTTTGCTTTTATTTCCATTTATCTAGGAGGTGGGTCATAGAGGACCTTCCTGTGATAAGTGTCATAGAGTATTCTGCCTATGTTTTCCTCCAAGAGTTTTATAGTTTCTGGTCTTGACATTTAGGTCTTTAATCCATTTTGAGTTTATCTTTGTGTATGGTGTTAGGAAGTATTCTAATTTCATTCTTTTCCATGTAGCTGTCCAGTTTTCCCAGCACCACTTACTGAAGAGACTTCTCTCCATTGTATATTCTTGCCTCCTTTGTCAAAGATAAGGTGCCCAAAGGTGCATGGGTTTGTGTCTGGGCTTTCCTTCTTTCTTGTTCCACTGGTCTATATTTCTGTTATTGTGCCAGTACCATACTGTTTTGATGACTGTATAAGCTGACTCATTTCTATGTGAAGAATACGTTGTTGGTGAAAGGGACACAGATTGAAAGCCTATATCCCTATTCAGATGAAAGAGGATAGTGGCTGTTGGAAAGGAATGAAGCTTTTTGGCCTGTTACCAAATTGGTGGCATTTGTAGCTACTTAGATAAACATTTAAAATGAAACATGTATCTTTCAAATGTGTCCCAGTCTCCTTTTATTATTCTCTTAAATGTATAATTCTCGCCTTACTTTTATTTCATTTAGCGTTTGTTAAAGCTTTATTCTTTGAAAACTGAACTTTTGATTTCTGGTTTTGTTCATGTAGCTTTGTATATTTTTTTCATTTTTTTGCCACTATATTTTTTTAATTGAAGGATATTTGCTTTACAGAAATTTGTGGTTTTCTGTCATACATCAACAAGAATCAGCCATAGGTACACCAATGTCCCCTCCCTCCCAAATCTCCCTTCCATCTTCCTCCCCATCTGACCCTTCTAGATTGACACAGAGCCCCTATTTGAGTTCCCTGAGTAATACAGCAAATTCCCATTGGCTATCTATTTTACATACAGTAATGTAAGTTTCCATGTTACTCTCTTCATACATCTCACCCTCTCCCTCCCCCCTCCCCATGTCCATAGGTCTGTTCTCTATCTCTTTTTCTCCATTGCTCCCCTGGAAATAAATTCATCAGTACCATCTTTCTAGATTCTATATATGTGCATCAGTATACAATATTTATATTTCTCTTTCTGACTTACTTCACTCTGTAAGATAGGCAGTAGGTTCATCCACCTCATTAGAACTGACTCAAATGTGTCCTTTTTTATGGCTGAGTAGTATTTCATTGCATATATGTACCACAGCTTCTTTTCCATTCTTCTGTCAATGAACATCTAGGTTGCTTCCATGTCCTAGCTATTATAAATAGTACTGCAATGAACATTGGGGTACGGGTGTCTTTTTCAGTTTTGATTTCCTCAGGGTAATACCTAGTAGTGGGATTACTGGGTCATATGGTGGTTTTATTCCTAGTTATTTAAGGAATCTCCATATCATCTTCCATAGTGGCTGTGTCAGTTTACATTCCCAGCAGCAATGCAAGAGGGTTCCTTCCCTTTTCTCCATACCCTCTCCAGCATTTATTGTTCGTAGACTTTTTGATGATGGCCATTCTGACTGGTATGAGGTGGTATCTCATTGTAGTTTTGATATGCATTTCTCTAATAATGAGTGATGTTGAGCATCATTTCATGTGTTTATTAGCCATCTATATGTCTTCTTTGGAGAAATGTATGTTTAGGTCTTTCCCCCACTTTTTGATTGATTGTTTTTCTGATATTGAGTTGTATGACCTGCTTGTGTATTTTGGAAATTAATTCTTTGTCAGTTGTTTCTTTTACTATTATTTTCTTCCATTCTGAGAATTGTCTTTTCACCTTGTTTGTAGTTTCCTTTTCTGTGCTAAAACTTTTAAGTTTAATCAGGTCCCACTTGTTTACTCTTGTTTATATTTCTGTTACTCAGGAAGTGGGTCATAGAAGATCTTGCTTTGATTTATGTCATCAAGTGTTCTGCCTATATTTTCCTCTAAGAGTTTTATAGTTTCTGGCCTTACATTTAGATCTTTAATCCATTTTGAGTTTATCTTTCCCTGGTGGCTCAGACAGTAAAGCGTCTACCTACATTGCCAGAGACCCGGGTTCAGTCCCTGGGTTGGGAAGATCTCCTGGAGAAGGAAATGGCAACCTACTCCAGTATTCTTGCCTGAAAAATCCCATGGGTGGAGGAGCCTGGTAGGCTACAGTTCATGGGGTCGCAAAGAGTTGGAGAGGACTAGGCGACTTCACTTTCACTTTCATGGTGTTAGGAAGTGTTCTAATTCCATTCTTTTGCAGGGAGCTGTCCAGTTTTCCCAGCACCATTTATTGAAGAGGCTATTTTTGCCCCATTGTATATTCTTGTCTCCTTTATCAATGTGTATATTTTTATACTAGCAAACCATGAGGTGGTTAATTTTAGAGAATAAAAATTGAAATTCTACAAATACCCACAGAATCTTAGGAAATGGCTAGAAAAATCTATCCCAGTGAGTCTAAAACTTGGCTCCTGACACTGATTTTTTAATTTGGAAAATCCTAAGTATTTAAACCCACTGCTTTCTAATGTTTACTTCCAATTGCAGTTGTTGTGGCTTTTTGATCATCAACATGATAACATTTGTTGATTTGGGGGTAAATAATCTAGTGCTGCAAAGTGAAGGTACTGTACTCTTTAACATCTGGTGAAGTGGGTTTTAATCATGTCTGGTGGTTGGATGTAGATGGGGTTAAAGATGCAGATATGCATATATCCATCAATTCATGTGTGTCCTCAAAGATACAAATCCACTCCATGGAGAACAGTCTCTTGGTTTTATAGGCTGCCAGTGTGTCATGTTACCTGCCATTCTTTAAAAAGTTAGGATCTATATTCTTTGTATATTTTTGTTCTCTCTAAGGAGCAAAGGCAGTTAATAATTGGCTGATTGAATCCTAGTTTGATCTTGTTCAGGAATTAGGCATTAACTTGTTTGCAGAGCAATAGCAATGCTTTTCTTAGTATCTTGATATGTCCTGTGCATGAAAGACATGTGCAGTACAGATGTGTCTGGGCCATTTTCAGCATGCTGGCTGTCGGAAGTCTGCAGGAGGAAATACCTTCTTGATTAAATTCTTGGAGGCTGACATTTTTTGTTATTCAGCCTGCTGAATGATTTCACATGTGCTTTTTGCAGAGTCAGAATACTTTAGTGATGTACAGGATAGTGTTTCCTTAGCAGCGTGAAGTTCTTTTGGACAGTAGGGTGGGGAAATCATCTTAACTGTATGAATAACAGGCAATCTCTGTTAGGCAGAAAGATGTGTTACCTCTTGGTCATATAATATTTATTTTTAGGTCAAATAATTATGACATGAGGAAAAGATTACACCATCATTTAATGAATTTCAGATTTTTACAAGATTTCTAACCCCCCACACATACCCCAAACTCCACTTTTCTCCCTAAAGAATAGCTCTAAGCATCCATCTTACCCAGTAACCCCTACCCTGAGATTCTGCCTTTTGTGGGCACATTACATTGACCTTACTTATAGATCATCTCCTTGGATTATGTTTTCTCTAGACATGCCCCTGGGGAAAAATACTGTCCAAAAAAGGTCCTGTCCTAGACCTACCCAGAATGACATAATAGTAAGTGTTTTCCGTATTCAACAATGATACTGTTTTGAAAACTCACAGCCTGTTTGAATTTGGTTAAGTCCAGTGTTTTCTTTCGCTTTTTGGTTCTTTATTTCCCAGGGGTCTGCTACCTTTGTGCTTAGCTTGAAATGTAGTATTCTCCAGCAGAGAATGCTCTCTGGTATATTTAAAGCAACTAGGGCCCTGAATGAGAAGTTCAGTTATAGATAAAGATAAAATATTAAATTGTAATCAGCTTCAGAAATCTTTATTTTGTTAAAAGTAATTATAAAGCAGATTATTATAGGGTTATTTTATAAATTGAAAACAAGAAAAATAAAAACCTTTCATTGTATGGACTCCATCTGTATTTTGCCTTTACATCAACATTACCCTTAATTCTCTCAAACACTGAGTTGTACACTTCTATTTCTGTTAAGGTGTTTGCATACGTTCTATAAAAGAGCTGAGGGGCTTCTTGGGATGTGGGACTGGGAGCTAAAAATGGGCAAGTCCCAGCCGAACTGGGACAAATTGGTCTCCCTGGAAACTACCCATCTGTTTAGTGGCCTAAAACAGAATGATCATTTCTCACAGTTCTGTGGGCTGAATGGATGGTGGTTCTGCTGTTTTTGCTGGAGCTCTCGATATGGCTGCTTGGCTGAGGCTGAATGAGGGTAAGATGCCTGGGTCCTCAGCAGAGATAGCTGGACCTCTTCCTCCATGGGATCTTCCATCTCAGCATGGGGGCCTCAGGGTTCCACAAGGCAAGAATAGAAGCTGCAGGGTCTCTTGAAATCATGCTCAGAAGTTAAATATTGCCATTTACACCACATAGAGTAATGAAGAAAGACACAGGGCCAGCCCAATTCAAGGCATGGGAAAACAGACTTCTCTTAAAAATTTTTCTTATTAAAAGACAGTTGACATACAATGTTATGTTAGTATCAGGTGTGCTACATAGAGATTTGACACATACATTATGAAATTATCACCGTGATAAATCTAGTAATCATCTGTCCACATACAAAGTTATTACAATATTATTGACCATGTTGTGCTATATATTCCATCCCTGGGCTTATTTATGTTATAACTGGAGGTTTCTACCCCTTAATCCTCTTCAACTATTTCACTCACCCTCCCCGCTGGCAACCATCTGTTTAGTCTTTGTATCTATGAGTCTGTTTTCTTTTGTTTTTTAGATTCTGCATATAAGTGAGATCATATATGGTATTTGTCTTTGTCTTTGACTCATTTAGTACAATGCCCTCTAGAGTCATCCCTGTTGTTGCGAATGGCAAGATTTCTTTTTTTTATGGCTGAGTAATACTCCATTGTATTCTGTACTTTTGATGGGAGGAGTTGCGGTAAATATGTTCATTTTTAACCCATCACAGTCCCCATAATTAACATGAGATCCAGGAAATTTAAGAAATTTCCAAGACCATATAGCTTCTAAGTGGCAAATCCAGCATTTGCACCTAGGTCTCTGTGTTTGAAAAACCCAGTTTTTAATGGATTTAAGTTGCACGCCCTGATGGGGTATAACTACTCATTTGATAATCTGGGGAGCAACTGGGAATTTTCCTGCTCTTCTGGGTGGAGTAGAGGAGATACAGGTGGAGAGGGAAGAAAGACACAGAAGCAGTGATCTATGATGGCTGGGTAATCAGCATCACAGAAATCTGTTCACTCTGCTTGGAGAATATAATGCATACTTTCCTGATTCTAAATATGTTCAGGCTCCTACTGTTCTCCTGCCTCCTACTTAAGTACAACCTTACTTCTGAAACTAGATTCTTCAGTGGGCCTCAGATATACTATATTCTTTGTCTAGATGTTTCTCTTTCTCTTAGGCAGTGGTCTCATTCTTTTGTTATATAAACCTTTGTATCATCTTCTGCAATTGAGAAAGTTTTGAAAGACAGTTGCCTTAAACTCATTGTTTTCAAAGTGTGGGGATCCCTGAGACACTTTCATGGAATCCATGAGGTCAAAACTATTTTTATAATACCAAGATATTATGTGTTTTTTTCCTACTTTCATTCCCTCTTGGGTATAAAATGAAGTTTTCCAGAAGTTATGTGATGTGTGATACTGCAACAGATTTTAGTTGAAGCATATATAATTCCATTCCGTCCTACTAAGACATTAAAGAGACTTGAAAAGTATGTACAATAATGAAGTCTTATGTTTTTTCCCCATAGTTACAAGAACTTTTCATTAAAATTGGTTTTTGGCATATAAAGAGTGTGCTGTGATATTTAAATTAATAAATATTTTTAAGGTTTTTCATTTCATTTCTTATATTAAGATTTTAATTTATTTTTATTTTTTTCTTTTAAAATATTTGATTTATTGTACATAATCTTCAAAGGTTAATAATGTTGTAAAATATACCAGCAATTCATTTCTATAGATGAATAATATAATATTTTTATAAACCACAAAATATTTTTATTCATTTTTCAGCTTATTTATTGTTTATCAATTTATTCATTTATCAGCTGATGGACATTTGGGATAATTCCATTTTTGGCTATTACAAACAATGCTGTTACAAATATTCAAGTACACATTTTTAAATGGACATATATTTTCAATATGCCTGGCTGTGTAGCTAGGAGTGTGATTACTAGGTAGTATGGTAATTCTATCTTTAATATTTTGAAGAATTGCCAAATGTATTTCTAAAGTGGTTGCACCATTTTATAATCCTATTAGTTATGCATAATTTAAAAAAATCTACAAATCCTCTCCAAACTTATTACTGTCTATATTTTTCTTTTTTTAATTTATTTTTTCCCATTTATTTTTGTTAGTTGGAGGCTAATTAATTTACAATATTGTAGTGGTTTTTGCTATACATTGACATGAATCAGCCATGTATTTACATGTATTCTCCATCCTGATCCCCCCTCCCACCTCCCTCTCCACCCGATGGAACAGAATAGAAAGCCCAGAGATAAATCCATGAACCTATGGACACCTTATCTTTGACAAAGGAGGCAAGAATATACAGTGGAGAAAAGACAACCTCTTTAACAAGTGGTGCTGGGAAAACTGGTCAACCACTTGTAAAAGAATGAAACTAGAACACTTTCTAACACCATACACAAAAATAAACTCAAAATGGATTAAAGATCTAAATGTAAGACCAGAAACTATAAAACTCCTAGAGGAGAACGTAGGCAAAACACTCTCCGACATAAATCACAGCAAGATCCTCTATGACCCACCTCCCAGAATATTGGAAATAAAAGCAAAAATAAACAAATGGGACCTAATGAAACTTAAAAGCTTTTGCACTACAAAGGAAACTATAAGCAAGGTGAAAAGACAGCCCTCAGATTGGGAGAAAATAATAGCAAATGAAGCAACAGACAAAGGATTAATCTCAAAAATATACAAGCAACTCCTGCAGCTCAATTCCAAAAAAATAAATGACCCAATCAAAAAATGGGCCAAAGAACTAAACAGACATTTCTCCAAAGAAGACATACAGATGGCTAACAAACACATGAAAAGATGCTCAACATCACTCATTATCAGAGAAATGCAAATCAAAACCACAATGAGGTACCATTACACGCCAGTCAGGATGGCTGCTATCCAAAAGTCTACAAGCAATAAATGCTGGAGAGGCTGTGGAGAAAAGGGAACCTCTTACACTGTTGGTGGGAATGCAAACTAGTACAGCCACTATGGAAAACAGTGTGGAGATTTCTTAAAAAACTGGAAATAGAACTGCCATATGACCCAGCAATCGCACTTCTGGGCATACACACTGAGGAAACCAGATCTGAAAGAGACACGTGCACCCCAATGTTCATCGCAGCACTGTTTATAATAGCCAGGACATGGAAGCAACCTAGATGCCCATCAGCAGATGAATGGATAAGGAAGCTGTGGTACATATACACCATGGAATATTACTCAGCCATTAAAAAGAATTCATTTGACTTCTTTTTCTGCTCTGATTGCTGTGGCCAGAACTTCCAACACTATGTTGAATAGTAGTGGTGAGAGTGGGCACCCTTGTCTTGTTCCTGATTTCAGGGGAAATGCTTTCAATTTTTCACCATTGAGGGTGATGCTTGCTGTGGGTTTGTCATATATAGCTTTTATTATGTTGAGGTATGTTCCTTCTATTCCTGCTTTTTGGAGAGTTTTAATCATAAATGAGTGTTGAATTTTGTCAAAGGCTTTCTCTGCATCTATTGAGATAATCATATGGTTTTTATCTTTCAATTTGTTAATGTGGTGTATTACATTGATTGATTTGCGGATATTAAAGAATCCTTGCATTCCTGGGATAAAGCCCACTTGGTCGTGGTGTATGATTTTTTTAATATGTTGTTGGATTCTGTTTGCTAGAATTTTGTTAAGGATTTTTGCATCTATGTTCATCAGTGACATTGGCCTGTAGTTTTCTTTTTTTGTGGCATCTTTGTCTGGTTTTGGAATTAGGGTGATGGTGGCCTCATAGAATGAGTTTGGAAGCTTACCTTCATCTGCAATTTTCTGGAAGAGTTTGAGTAAGATAGGTGTTAGCTCTTCTCTAAATTTTTGGTAGAATTCAGCTGTGAAGCCATCTGGTCCTGGGCTTTTGTTTGCTGGAAGATTTTTGGTTACAGTTTCGATTTCCTTGCTTGTGATGGGTCTGTTAAGATCTTCTATTTCTTCCTGGTTCAGTTTTGGAAAGTTATACTTTTCTAAGAATTTGTCCATTTCATCCAAGTTGTCCATTTTATTGGCATAGAGCTGCTGGTAGTAGTCTCTTATGATCCTTTGTATTTCAGTGTTGTCTGTTGTGATCTCTCCATTTTCATTTCTAATTTTGTTAATTTGGTTCTTCTCTCTTTGTTTCTTAATGAGTCTTGCTAATGGTTTGTCAATTTTGTTTATTTTTTCAAAAAACCAGCTTTTAGCTTTGTTGATTTTTGCTATGGTCTCTTTAGTTTCTTTGCATTTATTTCTGCCCTGATTTTTAAGATTTCTTTCCTTCTGCTAACCTGGGGTTCTTCATTTCTTCCTTCTCTAATTGCTTTAGGTGTAGAGTTAGGTTATTTATTTGGTTTTTTCTTGTTTCTTGATGTAAGCCTGTAATGCTATGAACCTTCCCCTTAGCACTGCTTTTACAGTGTCCCATAGGTTTTGGGTTGTTGTGTTTTCATTTTCATTCATTTCTATACATATTTTGATTTCTTTTTTGATTTCTTCTATGATTTGTTGGTTATTCAGAAGCGTGTTATTTAGCCTCCATATGTTTGAAGTTTTAACAATTTTTTTCCTGTAATTGAGATCTAATCTTACTGCACTGTGGTCAGAGAAGATGACTGGAAGGATTTCAATTTTTTTGAATTTTCCAAGACCAGATTTATGGCCCAGGATGTGATCTATTCTGGAGAATGTTCCGTGTGCACTTGAGAAAAAGGTGAGGTTGATTGTTTTGGGGTGAAATGTCCTATAGATATCAATTAGGTCTAGCTGGTCCATTGTGTCATTTAAGGTTTGTGTTTCCTTGTTAATTTTCTGTTTAGTTGATCTATCCATAGTTGTGAGTGGGGTATTAAAGTCTCCCACTATTATTGTGTTACTATTAATTTCCTCTTTCATACTCATTAGCGTTTGCCGCACATATTGCGGTGCTCCTATGTTGGGTGCATATATATTTATAATTGTTATATCTTATTCTTTGATTGATCCTTTGATCATTATGTAGTGTCCTTCTTTGTCTCTTTTCACATCCTTTATTTCTAATGAGATGGATGAAACTGGAGCCAATTATACAGAGTGAAGTAAGCCAGAAAGATAAAGACCAATACAGTATCCTAACACATATGTATGGAATTTAGAAAGATGGTAACGATAACCCTATCTGCAAAATAGAAAGAGAGACACAGATGTGCAGAACAGACTTTTGGACTCTGTGGGAGAAGGCGAGGGTGGGATGTTTAGAGAGAACAGCATCGAATCATGTATATTATCAAGGGTGAAACAGATCACCAGCACAGGTTGGATGCATGAGACAAGTGCTCGGGGCTGGTGCACTGGAATTTATTTTTAATTAAAGATTAATAATTGCAAACACTAGCTCTTTGGGGTCCTCAATTTAAAATAGAGTTCTGAGAGCAAAAAGTTCAAGATGGTGAACATCTTATTAGTTGCCATTTGCAAAGCCTCCACCATTTTCTACACATTTTCTTTTAATCCTCCCAGTAAACCTATTGGGGAGGTACACTATTAATCTTCAGCCCCCAAAGGCATAAACTAGGGCCCCAAATAATTAGTTATACAGCTTGTATGCTGTGCAGCTACAATTTGAAGCTAGTTCTGACTCCAAAATCAAACTTGGAAGGAATCAATAACCTCCTTGCATGCAACATACCTGTTGCTTTTCTGGACAGAGATTGAAGCAGAGGTCAAGAAGATTGGATAAATTACTTGACGTCTCAGGCAACCGAAAGCCAAGACTTCCTGCCGTCTGTTCTGTTCCTCATAGGGACTTGTCCTTTCTTATGGCAATTCCCACTCAACAAGGAGAAACATTTGTCTCATTGATTATTCTGTTCTAAACTGCAGAAAATACATGTGCATTGTGTTGCATTTTCCAATTATGTTACAGGTCAGCTTGTGCATTTTATTTATTTCAATCTCTTTGTAATAGTAAAACAGTTAACAATGGTAAAAAATTTACTGAGTACTTACTATGTGTCCATTACTGAGAGGAGGACTTGATACCAAGATCTCTCTGAATCCTCACAAGAATACTCCCAGGTGGGCAGTGGGGTCTCCCACCAGCTTTACAGGTGAGAAGATGGACTTGCTGAAGGGAAGCTACTTGCCTGAGGTCACTCAGCTAGAAAGTAGGTGGTGAGTCAGGTCTGGATGGTTCCCAGGCTAAGATAATTAACCAGTGTGCATCGAAAAATCCTAAAAGGCAGTGTCTGTGTATGGAAAGGAGTTCCCCAAGGTAAGCTTGAAATTAGGGAAAGGTAGCAATTTTACCTTCAGAGATTTTAAGAAAAAACCAAGTGATGCAACCTCTTCATTTATAAGAAAACAGATACAATTCTTTTAATTTTGTCCTTAGCTTAACCCTTCACTAACACCCAGCAGCTCAGAGTATACAGAGAAAGGCAGTAAATTCCTCATCTATATCTGGTCCCACCCAGCATGCCAACTGTATTTTTTTTTCATTTATTTTTATTAGTTGGAGGCTAATTACTTTACAATATTGTAGTGGTTTTTGCCATACACTGACATGAATCAGCCATGGATCTACATGTGTTCCTCATCCCGATCCCCGCTCCGGCCTCCCTCCCCATCCAGTTTTAATCCTGTTTGGTGTGTCTTCCTTCTGGCTGGAGGTCCTACCTTCAGTTTTAAAATATCATGGTCATATCAGGAGTGTGAGAAGTGATAAGAAAGCTGAGGTTTCTCATGTGTCAACAACAGATGTGCTCATCCCCTGGAGCACTAGAAAACAGTGATAGGATTTCCCACAGGGTTGTGATCCAGGTGCCCTGGGAGGGGATGAGGATGAAAGACTCATGACTTACATTGATGCTTTTGGCAAGCATCAGTTCCAGTTGCAAATTTGGGTTTTAACAACCTTGCCAACAATCTCTGATTCCTGCTAAAGGTTCAGGTTGCTGCTACTGTCATAAAAAGCTGAGAATGTTGGCCTAGTAAAGGATCATCTCTAGGCCAGCCTCTTACATAATTTGAATAGCATTTGTGAATTGTCTTTGAGCAATAATGCAGAGGAATTCAATATATTGTGAAGACCTATCTGACTAGACAGCTTGTTGTTGCTTAGAAACCTAATATTAGAAACACAAAACAGACAACTTTTGTCATTCTAAATCCATGCACTTAATTATCTCCACCCTAAATTAACTCAAGAAATACAGCAAGTGCTTGTGTACCAACCTGGATTACATAGGAAGATGACCAAAAGGTAGAGAAAGAGTTGTGCACATAAACTTCTCCTTTCTGCCACCACCTGCCCTCTTGTTGATCCCCTGACCCTGGAATGCAGTGAATCCATCTGAGCATTCTATGTCCAGGATTGCTGCCTGGCCTTAAAACAATAATGCATGTGCATATCTCTTTGGCACTCTGTTCCTTTGAGCAACTTTATTGAATCCTGTAATTCTTGATAACTTAAGGTACTCAAAACTGCAATCAAAGACAGGATGAGAGCACTTCTCTTAACTCTTTCACTCAATTAAAAGATGAAGACAGCCCTCAGATTGGGAGAAAATAATAGCAAATGAAGCAACAGACAAAGGATTAATCTCAAAAATATACAAGCAACTCCTGCAGCTCAATTCCAGAAAAATAAATGACCCAATCAAAAAATGGGCCAAAGAACTAAACAGACATTTCTCCAAAGAAGACATACAGATGGCTAACAAACACATGAAAAGATGCTCAACATCACTCATTATTAGAGAAATGCAAATCAAAACCACAATGAGGTACCATTACACGCCAGTCAGGATGGCTGCTATCCAAAAGTCTACAAGCAATAAATGCTGGAGAGGGTGTGGAGAAAAGGGAACCCTCTTACACTGTTGGTGGGAATGCAAACTAGTACAGCCGCTATGGAAAACAGTGTGGAGATTTCTTAAAAAACTGGAAATAGAACTGCCATATGACCCAGCAATCGCACTTCTGGGCATACACACTGAGGAAACCAGATCTGAAAGAGACACGTGCACCCCAATGTTCATCGCAGCACTGTTTATAATAGCCAGGACATGGAAGCAACCTAGATGCCCATCAGCAGATGAATGGATAAGGAAGCTGTGGTACATATACACCATGGAATATTACTCAGCCATTAAAAAGAATTCATTTGAATCAGTCCTAATGAGATGGATGAAGCTGGAGCCCATTATACAGAGTGAAGTAAGCCAGAAAGATAAAGAACATTACAGCATACTAACACATATATATGGAATTTAGAAAGGTGATAACGATAACCCTATATGCAAAACAGAAAAAGAGACACAGAAATACAGAACAGACTTTTGAACTCTGTGGGAGAAGGTGAGGGTGGGATATTTCAAAAGAACAGCATGTATACTATCTATGGTGAAACAGATCACCAGCCCAGGTGGGATGCATGAGACAAGTGCTCCGGCCTGGTGCACTGGGAAGACCCAGAGGAATCGGGTGGAGAGGGAGGTGGGAGGGGGGATCGGGATGGGGAATAAGTGTAAATCTATGGCTGATTCATATCAATGTATGACAAAACCCACTGAAAAAAAAAATAATAAAAAAATTAAAAAAAAAAAAAAAAAGATGAGAGCTGCATTCTTGTCTCTGTCACCTTAATGTCCTCCCCGCAGTGCCTTGCAAATGGCAAACAAGTAAATAATATTACAAATAATACCAGTAACAGCTAGGGGGCTCTATGTTTCAGATAGTACACCAAGGGCTTTCTCCAACTCCCCTAAGAAGTAAATACTAGTCATATCCCCATGTTATCCATCTTTTACAGACTGAGGAGGACAGGGCAAAGCCCAGTCTCCCAGCCAGCAGGCAGTGGAGCCCAGGCATTCAACTGTTGGTATTCTACTGCTTCCAAATACTTGTTGACTGAATGAGCATCTTTGTAATGCATGTTTTCTTTCTGCCTCTCCTCCATCCTCTCCCCTGGCTGTCTCTGTCTCCTTCACAAGTCTCAGCTGTTTGTCTTCCTTTTTCCTCTGAATTCACTGGCTGGCTTGGAAGACTACAGGGAAATCATCTTTTTGTTTGCCTCAAAGTTTTTACTTACTTTCAAATTTTTCAGTCAATGTAGAATCATTATTTCATGCCCAGCAATTCATCTGGGTCCTAAAGTATGCCCATCACTTCTGTACCAACACCATGTCCAAGTCCATTTACACAGGGGACACCTCAGTGCTCTGTTCCTTTTTGTTGGTTTTTCCCTCTGTGACCGAAGTCCAGACAAAGTGGCTTTGTTTGTTCATCTTCCTGTACCCCTTCCCAGATGAAATGAGCCTGGAGGAAACCAGGATTTTTTTAAGTTTAGTTTTGTTTTTGCTTTGGAGCCACGGGTAACATTTTTCAAATTCTGTTTGCTGAATTCAGGACTAGTTAAATTCTTAAGCACTGACCAGACAAACATTTTTTGGGTCCAAATGATGACTTTGGGAAGGGGCTTGGGGACCGTCAGGACAGGATGGTGAAGAAACTGAGGCCTGGAATACTGGAAAGCAGGTAGTGTGGTGGACACACAAAACTATAAACTGCTACATTTCAAGGGGGGCTGTAGGGCCGAGCTTGTTATTCTCCAGAAACTAAAAGGAAACTTCCATCTGGACCCATGTACCCTGTTTGGTTGCCCCATGGTACACAGGTGTGCGGATACCAGGACCATAATTCAAGGGCATCCCTCACCCTGGAAACCTCATTTGGGAAGAGTGTAGGAATCCCTCCTGATAGTGACAGCCACATGACTTGACCTGTCAAACCTCAGTTGTTTCACCTATAGAAAGTAGTGAGAGTCCTACCACACAGATTTATTGTGGGGATTAAATTAGAGCAGACATGCAAAACACTTACTGTGTTACCTGGTCCATAGTACGCAAAGGAAGATGGGAACTTTTTCTCCCACAGGCCTGTGGAAGGCCTCCTACCATTTGACATTCCAGCATTAGAGGACCACTTCCCTGCGGTAGAACTTCCCTGGTGGCTCAGCTGGCAAAGAATCCACCTGCAATGTGGAGGACCTGGGTTCGATCTCTGGGTTAGGAAGATACCCTGGAGAAGGGAACCCAATCCAGTATTCTGGCCTAGAGAATTGCATGGACTGTATAGTCCATGGGGTTGCAAAGAGTCAGACATGACTGAGCTTCTTTTGCTCACTTTCTGTGGGTTTAAGCATTTAAAAATGCTCCTCCCAAGGGTGTTGATAAAATATTCCTTTAACATGTTATTGCATATGATTTGTCAGCATTAGCTAATGAACAGCTATAGCCCTCCAGGAGCAGAAAATATTATTAGTGACTATCATTGATTGAGGACACACTGTCTCCTAGGCAACAAGCTCAACAGGCTTTCAACAACCTTATCCTCTTAAAAAGGTGGGACAATTTACCCAAGGTCATTGGACTTGAAGGGGTAGAAATGAACTGTTAAGCCAAGACTGACGCCAGGCCCCATACCCTTGTTACTATGCTTTGTGACCCCCAATACGTTTCAATGCAATAGAATTGGTTCAGATATTGACAGGACAGGACAGGCCTTTTTTGGAGTGCCAAGGCAAAGAGCATGGGGTCACTTGGCAAAAGCAAAATATGAAGTTTCCAGCAATACAATAGCAGTGAGAAGTACAAAAGAGTAAGTCAGGGGAGCTGTTTACAAATTTTGCTTCTTCAGACATCCTTGCCTTGCCTTCCAAGCTCTGCCTGCTCTCTCCTCCCCTGCCTCTCTCAGAGCCTAGGCCTGGTCCTACAGCTCACCATATTGCTTGGGGTCTTTGCATATGCTGTTCTTAAACCTTTCCAAGCAGGGACCATGTCTGTCTTGTATACCATTGATCCCCAACATGAAGTCTCATTCCTGGCAAGTAATAGTTGACCTACATAATGGATAAATGATTAATGTACAAATGAGTGGGACTTTTTGAAGCTTTATCTGGTGCTAAATCAAACCATCTTCTGGAGCCAAGACCTACAACTTGCAATTGTTCTTTTTCTTGTGTCTTATAACCTCATTTAAACACCCACACTTGTATGTTTCTGCCATTTAAGCATCTGTTCCTGCCTAGTCAACTAGACAAAGGGAAGACACCCAAACAGGCTCTATTGTCATCCCCCTCCCACCAGTGCAAGTTGAAGAGACAGTAAGAATTGGGCCACCTTATCATGAGGCCTCCTGCTCCTCGATCGGCTACTGCCCCCATTTCCCAGGGTAGAATTTGCCACCTAATGAGATAGGTCAGGGGTCTTCAGGGGTCATGAGATTAGATGCAGTAAAACTTGGTGCAGAAAGTACTCTGTAAACAGAAAGTCCAACCACTTCTGGGTTCCGTGCCCTCCTTTCAGAAGATGACTCTATCAGCCCAAGTGCATATTAGATGGCACTAGATAAAGCATTTAGATATTTTATTCTAACATAATTTGATATAAGGAAATAAAAAGAAAATTGTAAGGGCACTCACACTGCTATGATGATTCTCCCATTTTAAAACATAAAATTGATATATGTCAGGTCAATAACTTATTCTGGTTTTTGACTGAAAGAAAGAAAGTGACAGTGAAAGTTGCTCAGTCATGTCTGACTCTGCAACCCCATGGACTATACAGTCCATGGAATTCTTTAGGCCAGAATACTGGAGTGGGTAGCCTTTCCCTTCTCCAGGGGATCTTCCCAACCCAGGGATCAAACCCAGGTCTCCTTCATTGCAGGCAGATTCTTTACTAGCTGAGCCACAAGGGAAGCCGAGGAATACTGGAATGGGTAACCTATCCCTTCTCCAGGGGATCTTCCCAACCCAGGAATAGAACCAGGGTCTCCTGCATTGTAGGCAGATTCTTTACCAACTGAGCTATGAGGTAAGCCCTAAAACTTACATTTTCAGAACTATATGGTATCATACAAGAATATAGTTTTGTCTGGAGAAATTGCAGTTAATTTGACTGATTATTGTTATTAGTCAAATGGCAGAGTAGGGCTTTCAGGGATGGAGAGGCAGATCACTTGCATCTGTATAACACTGGTGAATATGATATGGAACAGTCTGGTTTCTCATAAACATAGATTACAGATTTGCTGCTAAATATTGTACTGGTTTATTTTTTTCCCCAGAGCTATGAGTGATTTACTATCTAGAATTAGTTAGGAGTATTAGTTATCTATTGTTTAGCAATACTTCCACCAGATTTGCAGTGTAAAACAATCCATATTTACTATCTCATGGTTTCTGCGAATACGGGGTAAGACAGAAACAGGAAGAAAGACCAATGCAAAGAAGCTCTGTCAGGTTGGCACCTGCTATGAACTTTGAGTTCTCAAGTCCATTAGACCTCTTGAGGAACTTTATGAAATGCATTTCCTAAGGAAGAAGGGCAGAAGTATGTATCCATATCCTCCATTGACCAGTGTTCAACAGTGGTTCCACAGGCATTAACTCCCCTACAATTTGGGCTTGTGCATTTGTGAGTGCAGAGTGGGTTCCCATGGACACCCCATGCCACAACATTAGAAAAGACTTGAGGCTGAAGTGGATCATCTGTAAGGCTGCAGTCAAGGTGTTGACCATGGCTGGAGTCTCATCAGAGGTTCAGCTGGGGAAGGATCAAACTGTCACCATAAGGGCCTCAATTTCCTGCTGGCTGTCAGCTGGAGGCTTTCCTCAGGTTCTTACATGGCCCTCTCCATAGGCAGCTCACAACATAGAGCAACTTGCTTCTTCAAAGCCAGCAACAGGGAGAGCTCTTTGCAAGACAGACATTAGACTCGTAAGTAATATAATCATTTATATACTGAAACTCTGCCATATTTTATTGTTTAGAAGTCAAAGTTTCTGTGCATGCTAAGTGGGAAAGGATTACAGTGTGACATGAGCACTAGGAGTCAAGTGTCTTGGGACCCACCTTAGTGTCTGTCTGACATGGTGGTAAAGGGGATGCAAAGGTATAAGGTCATCACCAGTGCACAGTTAGTTGCTTTGTGAAAAGCATTAGTGGCTAACATAAACCAGCATAAATTCAGTTTTATGCAAGCATCTACATCTCTAAGAAAGCATTTGTTTGTTTAAAAAAAAAAAAAAACCAAACTGCTATACTGTTATCAGATACCCACATCCTCCTCTTAACAACATTTGTGGAGTTGTTTTTTTTTTCCATCTGAAAACATTCTTTCCATATCCCATTACTTCTAGCATTTAGGCTCCCTAAGGATGAAAATTAAGTCACTTTTAATTAAGATACTCTTCTCCATATAAAATTGTTCTGTGGCATTTTCCTTGACACTTCAGTGTTTGGCTATTTAGCATAACTTTAATTAGAGTATTAACAAAATTATACAAATATACTAATCTGGTCAAATCACTGAAACTTAAAAATGCATTTTCCTGTCCTTGTTTTTCCCGTTTAATTAGAACTAGGCAAGCTGCTGTCATGTACTTATTTTTAATAATGTAGTTTGCAGGAATATGCTTATTTTCCTTTGTTATGCTTAATGTGGCACATCTTGCAGATGTTGAGAATAGTTCAGGCTGTCTTGAAGGGACAATGAAAGACTGTGGTTTGACAACAAAGCCTCTCATTGCACTGAGGCCCGTTGGTCACATTTGGCTTATTGAAGTGTAAGATCCTCATTTAGTCTTCAGAAGGAATGTGTTCCTGGCGGGGCAGAGTCACATATGTTTGTATGCACTCTGGTGTCCTTTATGGTTAGTTTCCCCAAAGGCTTATTGTACTTATTGCATCATTTGTTTTTATTTGTAAGAGTATTTTGGAAGCTTCAAAGCAGTTGTAGAGTCATTACCATTTCTAGCTGTCATTGGTTATGACTGCCTGTGGAAATTGTGTTGAAGGCAAACAAAAGTAAATGAAAGTCCTTCTTCTGTACCTTCTTTATCTGCATTTCCAACTACTCAGCATTGGGGACCCAACTCTGTGGGATTACAAAGAGCCAAGCTCCTTGTGATTTATGACATTTGTCTCCTGAGGAGGGCTACATGGAATTTTGGATGTAGGTGAATCATTTGCATGAAAAATTAAAGCTGGCATATTTATTTGGAAAGGCAGAGTGAAGTTAATGACCCTACAAAATTCCTGACAAATGAATTTATTTTTCCTATCCTTCAAGTGAGGTAACAAAGCAACTCTGTATCCAGTCCTGGGGAGCTTGATACTTCTGAGTAAAGGTCTATGAAATGGGTAACTTGCCAGGGCACTGGAAAAGCAATCCATCTTAGGAAAATGGAATTAGCTTTAACTACACTATTAAGTACTATAAATTACCCTCCTGGGTCCAACCAGTTAAGCACCCAAATTATTTTTCAACATGCTGATGTTTCCTTTTCCAATATCAAATAGAACTTGAAAGAGAGGAGTCTTATTATTCAAAACATATTTTTCATAATATACAAAAATATGAATGGTATCTCCTCTATGTATATGTAGTTTTGTATGTGTATCATGGTAAAGCTGTTACTAGTGTACTTCTATTTATATTTTGTGTAGTTTGTCATTTATTGTTGATTAAACATCTATTTAGTATGTGTTAGAGCAGGCACTGAGAGAAAAGAGAGGAAATACTTTCTCTCTAAAAGGTTTCAATCTGGACAAACTCATGACCCCAACCTTCTTAACTCCTCCAGTGAATTCCATTGCCTTGGGAGTGAGATTGACCTCCTAGCCAGAGCTCAGATTCTAGATGATCTGGTCACCAGCAGCTTCTACATTAAGATCCTTCAACAATTCAACCAGACAGGTGCTATTATTCCTACCTCATGGATGCACAAACTGAGGCTCAAGGAACATAAGTAAACCTGTGAATTTTTCCCAAGTAGCAAAGGGAAAGCAAGGCCAGAGGTATTATCCGCTAAATCCCTGACCTGCTTTCATTCTCCTAATCTGCAATTATATAATAATACAACAAGTCCATTTAGTGAGATGAGGAGAAATCACTCTAATACATATGTTATTTAACTAGGATTACATAGCAATCTTAATTGAAAAATACTGGATTCAAAATGAAAATGCTAAGTCCTGCTTCTGGTTATGCCAATAATTAGCTTTGTGATCTTGGATAAATCACTTTACTTCATTTTCTTCATTTATAAAGTGATGAAAGTTGCCTGATAATTTCTAGGGAATATTTCCCAAATCTGGTCCAAATAGTCAGGGAAACCTGCACCTTATGGATCCACACTTGGAGATTCTCCATGTATATTAACATGTTAAAGGCACCGTGACACTTTTTAAACTTATTTGACCCCAGAACACTTAGTCATATCTTAAAGAGCTTTGCTCCTTAGAAAATAATTTGGAAAAATGGTTTTCCACATTCTCTTTAAGCTATAAAATTTGATAGTTGACATTTTTGCTTGTGAAATGTTCCCTGTCTATGACCCATGTGTTCTCTCTTATTTGTGACGTTCCATTATCCACCCCCGCCCCCCTTAGGACTGAACACAGTGGGCAACAAATAAATGCTGTTGACTGGTTCATTTAACTCTTAAGGTTAATGTATTCTAAACAGTGCTTATTTTACATTTGGCAAAATTTAGTCTAACAGAGATTTCTGGGATGGGAAGTACTATGCTCTGAGAGCTGGGTGAAAACCACCAACTCTCCCTAGAGCCATCCAGAGAGATGCCAGATGGCATTTCATTATCATTGGGCTATGACAGTTTCATTCAAATGCAAAAACAAAAGACAAATTCTGTCTCTGGTTAGCAGACTTGTAATCTAACTGTTCTGCCTGAATTTAGTCTGTAGAAAGTCAAAGCATTTGGTGTTGGGTGTCACTGAGCAATCACTCTGATGTGACAGCCATTTTTTATTTCATCCTCCCTCCAGTAGTTTGTAAGATGTGTTGGCTCAGCCAGATTCTCCCAGTAAGAGAACCCTCCTTTTCACCCCTAAAATGCCACTTGGTATCTACTTCAACAATAAATTACCAAACAACCCTCCTGTTTTGAAAAAGCTTATTCACTATAAAAATGCTAAGAGTTTCCCAGGAATTAACCTGACTATGTGACATTTCTTAATTTGTGGGTGCCAATAAAACAAAGTAATTTTAATAGTCAATATAATAAATACACAGAAACAACAGGCTTTTAAAAAGGGTAATTATTTTTAATAAACTGTTTTAAAATAGCATTCTTTTTCATCTTTGGAAAGCATGTGTGTCCAAGTGATTTAACACAGTAATAAAATGTTTTACAGCCTACCAAAAATCATAAAGATGCATAATACTTGAAGAGTTATATAGCTCTACCTGCACCTATTAATATAATAAAAACTTCTTTTGTGTTTAAAAACCAAACAAAAACAAAGATCCTATGTGATGAGAAAATAATTTTAATATTGTAGGCTCATAAGTAAGAACACTGAGAAAAATGTTTTGGTTTCTTGCATCTTTTATAAGCACAAATTATCAAAAAAGGGATTCACCTCTTGAGCACTTTATGTAGTATCACATATAATGCCATTGTACAGATTTGAAAGCTGCAATATAGAATAGTGACTAAGAGTAGAAAATCAACTTTGGAGTAGAACCAGAGTGTGGATCATAGGTCTGCTGCTTACAGGCTGTAAGCTTATTTTTAAAAAATCTTTTTGCCTCATTTTCCTTAGATGTAAGTGGAAGTATACCTTCTTCACAGGTTGTTTTAAAGATGAGATAAAGTCTATAAAATAATTACCCAGTGACTGCCACATAAGCAAGTAATAAATAGTTATTCTTTTATGAAGTCCTGTTAGTTCATTTGGCAGGAGGTTGCCTCATCCAGGGAGCACTATTTTCCTGTGATCTTCTTAGCTTCAATCCCCTCTTGTTGGCTTCATCCACAGCAATTCAGGGCCTCTCATTCATGCACAATGATTCCATCTGAAAGCTCTTGCTCAGAAGCCTGTTAAAAAACTTCTCCATGTATCACTTGCCCAAGTTGGTCACTGGGCACATTGGGGCACACAGATCATGGCATTGAACTGTAGTCGGTAACTGTGAATTCTGCATTTGTGTGCTCAGTCGCTAAGTCGTATCTGACTTCTTTGCAATCCCATGGACTAGTAGCCCACCAGGCTTCTCTGTCCATGGAATTTTCCGAGCAAGAATACTGGAGTAGGTTCCCATTTCCTACTCCAGAGGATCTTCCCTATCCAAGGGTCAAACCTGCATCTCTTGCATCTCCTGCATTGGCAGGTGGATTCTATACCACTGAGCCACCAGGGAAGTCTGACTATGAATTCTGGATAATTAAACTCAACAAATATTTATTTCAACCTAATGCTCGTGTCAGGTGTTGTTTTCAGTTTTGAACTTAAAATGTTTTAAACCAGTGGTACAATAAACTTTTTCTTCAAGGGTCAAAAAGTAAATTTTTAGGCTTTGCAGGCCAAGAAGTAAAATCATGGATATTACAAAGAACTTATATATCCATTTAAAATTGAAGCCATCCTTAGCATGCAGGCAGGTCATACAAAAATAGATGACTGTTCCCATGGGCCCAGTTTGCCAGCCCTCAATATGCACAGCTTTGGTCTGGGTTTTGTCATTTATCAAAACTGTGATGTGATGTATTGTGGTTTTTTTCAAGCCTTCTCTCCCAATTCCCTTTGTCATTTGAGTGAAGTTGAGAATATCAATAAAATTATTTGTGCAGAGCTACTTACTCATCTACCCAAATCTCAGAATCATTTGTCAGGGGGTCAGCCCCAAAGACGATGTTGATCTTCAATTGTTTAGGTTAAGGTGATGGTATGAAAACATAGTAGCCCCAGATCAGAGATTCTTAAAACCTCAGTATTATGGAAGAGAATATGAACTAGGGAATTGTCCTCTTCAAAGACTTACCTTTAAAAGATTATTGTGTTGGCAGAAATACAAAGGATCATAAGAGACTACTATCAGCAACTATATGCCAATAAATTGGACAACTTGGAAGAAATTGACAGCTTCTTAGAAAAGTATCACTTTCCAAAACTGAACCAGGAAGAAATAGAAGATCTTAACAGACCCATCACAAGCACAGACATCGAAACTGTAGTCAGAAATCTTCCAACAAACAAATGCCCAGGAGCAGATGGCTTCACAGCTGAATTCTACCAAAAATTTAGAGAAAAGCTAACACCTATCCTACTCAAACTCTTCCAGAAAATTGCAGAGGAAGGTAAACTTCCAAACTCATTCTGTGAGGTCACCATCACCCTAATACTAAAACCAGGCAAAGATGCCACAAAAAAAGAAAACTACAGGCCAATATCACTGATGAACATAGATGCAAAAATCCTTAACAAAATTTTATCAAACAGAATCCAACAATATATTTAAAAGATCATACATCATGACCAAGTGGGCTTTATCCCAGGGATGCAAGAATTCTTCAATATTTGCAAATCAATCAGTGTGATATACCACATTAACAAATTGAAAGATAAAAACCATATGATTATCTCAATAGATGCAGAGAAAGCCTTTGACAAAATTCATCATCCATTTATGATGAAAACCCTCCAGAAAGTAGGCATAGAAGGAGTATATCTCAGCATAATAAAAGCCACATATGATAAACCCACAGCAAACATCCTCAATGGTGAAAAATTGAAGGCATTTCCCCTGAAATCAGGAACAAGACAAGGGTGCCCACTCTCACCACTACTATTCAACATAGTTTTGGGAGTTTTAACCACAGCAATCAGAGCAGAAAACGAAATAAAAGGAATCCAGATTGGAAAAGAAGAAGTAAAACTCCCACTGTTTGCAGATGGCATGATCCTTTACATAGAAAACCCTAAAGACTCCACCAGAAAATTACTAGAGCTAATCAATGAATATAGTAAAGTTGCTAACACAAAGAAATCCTTTGCATTCCTATACACTAACAATGAGAAAACAGAAAGAGAAATTAAGGAAACAATTCCATTCACTATTGCAATGAAAAGAATAAAATACTTAGGAACAAATCTACCTAAAGAAACAAAAGACCTATATATAGAAAACTATAAAACACTGATGAAAGCAATCAAAGATGACAAAAATAGATGGAGAAATATACCATTCATGGATTGAAAGAATCAATGTAGTGAAAATGAGTATACTACCCAAAGCAATCTATAGATTCAATGCAATCCCTATCAAGCTACCAATGGTATTTTTCAGAGAACTGGAACAAATAATTTCACAATTTATAGGGAAATACAAAAAATCTTGAATAGTCAAAGCAATCTTGAGAAAGAAGAATGGAACTGGAGGAATCAACCTGCCTGACTTCAGACTATACTACAAAGCCACAGTCATCAAGACAGTGTGGTACTAGCACAAAGACAGAAATATAGATCAATGGAACAAAATAGAAAGCCCAGAGATAAATCCACGCACCTATGGACACCTTATCTTTGACAAAGAAGGCAAGAATATACAATGGAGAAAAGACAATCTCTTTAACAAGTGGTGCTGGGAAAACTGGTCAACCACTTGTAAAAGAATGAAACACTTTCTAACACCATACACAAAAGCAAACTCAAAATGGGTTGAAGATCTACATGTAAGACCAGAAACTATAAAACTCCTAGAGGAAAACAGGCAAAACACTCTCTAACATAAATCACAGCAGGATCCTCTATGACCCACCTCCCAGAGTAATGGAAATAAAAGGAAAAATAAATGGGACCTAATTAAACTTAAAAGCTTTTGCACAATAAAGGAAACTATAAGCAAGGTGAAAAGACAGCCTTCAGAATGGGAGAAAATAATAGCAAACAAAGCAACTGACAAAGAATTAATCTCAAAAATATACAAGCAGCTCCTGCAGCTCAATTCTGGAAAAATAAACGATCCAATCAAAAAAATGGGCCAAAGAACTAAACAGACATTTCTCCAAAGAAGACATACAGATGGCTCACAAACCCATGAAAAGATGCTCACCATCACTCATTATCAGAGAAATGCAAATCAAAACCACAATGAGGTACCATCTTACGCCAGTCAGAATGGCTGCTATCAAAAAGTCTACAAACCATAAATGCTGGAGATGGTGTGGAGAAAAGGGAACCCTCTTACACTGTTGGTGCAAACTAATACAGCCACTATGGAGAACAGTGTGGAGATTCCTTAAAAAACTGGAAATAGAATTGCCATACGACCCAGCAATCCCACTGCTGGTCATACACACTGAGGGAACCAGAATTGAAAGAGACACGTGTATCCCAATGTTCATTGCAGCACTGTTTACAATAGCCAGGACATGGAAGCAACCTAGATGTCCATCAGCAGACGAATGGATAAGAAAGCAGTGGTACATACACGCAATAGAATGTTACTCAGCCATTAAAAAGAATGCATTTGAATCAGTTCTAATGAGGTGGATGAAACTGGAGCCTATTATACAGAGTGAAGTAAGTCAAAAAGAAAAACACCAATACAGTATGTTAATGCATATATATGGAATTTAGAAAGATGGTAACAATGACCCTATATGTGAGACAGCAAAAGAGACACAGATGTAAAGAACAGACTTTTGGACTCTGTGGGAGAAGGCGAGGGTGGGACGATTTGAAAGCCTAGCATTGAAACATGTATATTACCGTATGTGAGATAGATCACCAGTCCAGGTTTGATGCATGAGACAGGGTGCTCAGGGCTGGTGCATGGGGATGACTCTGAGGGATGGGATGGGGAGCGAGGTGGGAGGGGGGTTCAGGATGGGGAACACATGTACACCCATGGCTGATTCATGTTAATTATGGCAAAAATCACTACAATATTGTAAAGTAATTAGCCTCCAATTAAAATAAATAAATTAATTGAAGATTATCATGTTGGGTGCATGATACATCTATAATCAAGTCATTACACCTATGCAAAGAGGAATTCCTACACATAAAAAGCAAACATTGCTCAGCCCCAGATGTTTTCCCAAGAGGTCATGCCACTGAAACTGTATTCCACAACTTGGACCACAATGTAAACTTCTCCCATACTCTAAATTTTGGTTGAAAGTAAAGCTGCTCCTCAACAGGTAGATGGACCAGAACACAGAGGGCAGTCCACTAGCACTTCTCATGTCTCATTTAAAAGATGTGCACACTGAGTCACAGAGGAAGTGGGAGCTTGTCCCCAGCACAGGGCTTAGCCATCCACTTCCCAGAAATGCTGTGACTTCCCCTCAGAGAAGGAGATGAAGTCATGTACTAACTGTACCCACTCCATGTTGTTTGCTTTTGCAGCTTTACTTCACTGCCTTCAATTTTTTGGTGCCTGATGGCCTTTTCTGTGTTAACACTGTCATTTGGAGACTGTAATCTGAAAAAGACACATTTACTACCATGTGTAAAGTCAAAGGGAGGATGATAGTGACAGGGCCAGTACTGCTAACCAGATTTAGCAAGTTGTATCCCCTTTTCAGAGCTTTCCAGGTGGCTCAGTGGTACAGAATCCGTCTGCTAGTCCAGGAGATGCAGATTTGATTCCAGGGTTGGGAAGATCCCCTGAAAAAGGAAATGGCAACCCATTCCAATATTCTTGCCTGGAAAATTCCATGGGCAGAGGAGCCTGGTGGGCTACAGTCCATAGGGTCACAAAGAGTCAGACATGACTGAGCACACACAAACACATCCCCTTTTTGAAGTAACACATGATCATTAAACCAAATTGTTTCCTGCTAATATTTTCTGTCCTAAAACCAGTATTCAAAATGCATGAGCTGCTCTTATTAATTCTCAGCTGACTGATTAAAGTGTATCCCAGGGATCTTCATGCTTAGAGACATGGTGAAAAAGAACTCAGAATCTTGAACTCAATATCTGCTTGGTCTTGTAACTGTCTCTCTTTCAGATAGTCAGCCACCTTTCAGATCCATGACTTCATAGTTGCATGTTATTGTCTCAGTGAAGCCAAATGGTATTTGTTTGTGTATATTAGGCTGTACAAGCTCCTAACAAGGGCTGCAGAAAGCAAAATAAATAGTTATGTCTTTTTTTTAGTTAGCTTTCAAGGACTGGAGAAATTTCAAAAATCCAGAGTGATCTAAGCATCCAAAACCCCCAATATCTTCCACAGCATATCCAGAGCTGCCCCATCAGCAAAACTCTCTTTTCTAATATTCTACAGCTTTTCAGAATGTAGGTAAAAAAAATGTAGACTGTTTTGTCATTTTTCTAGTTGAGTCTTGAATCTTAAGCATCCCCCTAGAATGTACATTTTAATCCGGGTAGGGAATTGAGGTTTATATAAGTCTTGTGTTTGCTAGTATTATGCTAACAAAATCATGGTCATCTTTATTTGTCTTCTATAAGGGCTTCCCTGGTGGCTGCCAATGCTGGAGATGCAGGTTTAATCCCTGGGTTAGGAAGATCCCCTGGAGACCCCAGATTCTTGCCTGAGAAATCCAATGGACAGAGGAGCCTGGAGAACTACAGTCAATAAGACTGTAGCAGAAGAGTTGGACACAACATAGCAACTAAACAACAACAAGGGTACATATCAAGAAGTTAGGGTCACCTTTAAGAGCTTTGACTCAAAGCTGTGACTCTCAAAAGATAATAGCTGTTATCTGGTCATCAGATAACAGATAACAATCATCCCTGGGCTCAGTTTCACATGTATACAGTGGGCATGATCACACTTCCCCTAGTTCTAAGGACTTTGCAGGTGAATACATATACCTGATGTGACATACTTGACAGAAGCCAAGCGCTAAGTGAACTGCTTTGTTCATGGCTGCTACTGGTCTTATTGTTGCTGTTCCTTCCTCACCCTCAAACAAAATACCCTTAAAAATTGAGTAACAGCCTGAGGTTAAGACAACTTGGAATAAATAGCGCAATAAAACCTGATACCAATCCTAGAAACAAACCTACAGCCAGCCAGTGTTTTCTCATTTTCAGAAAACCCGATAGAAAATAATAGCCCAGTGTGGCCTCAAGAATAAAAATTAAGGATAATTGTTTATTTTTCAAAGAAAGTCAAAATATGGTTCTTGAAAACAATTTGCTTTCTGGGTAAAAAGTCTTATTCACAGATTACTTTCCAGGGACAGGCTCTTACCCAAGTCAACCCCTGGATTGCCTTTTTCTCTGAACCGTCCCTCGAAGGGCTGCTGTGAGTATACTCCAATTGATGACGGTAGAAATAGGGACACAAAAACTAGCTGTTGCCTACCTCAGGTCCAGGCTTTTAACTGATAGCAGAGTATTTGCTAATGCTGCTTTTATACTCTCCCCTTGAGCTGCCAAAGTGGTTTTGGACTTTTTTTGCTATATTCTACAAGGTTTAGCCAGGTAAGAAGTATAATCTATGGTACCTCGACTGCATGCGTCTCACCAGTTTCCTTGTGCAAGACTTAAACACTGGTCTTGAGGATGTTAGGATTCTTCTGGTTGCAGGAGACAGAAAACAGAACATAATACCAGCTTAAATAGAAAGACGAACTTATAGGTGCATGTAAATGACAAGTCCAGGGTTTGGGAGGTTTTTGGAGCTTAAATAATGTTCCTATGCTTTGCTTCTCTTCTCTCTCCTCTGCTTGCATGGTATCTGTTGCATTCTTAGGTAAGCTGTGGTTCTTCCTGAAAGATGCAGGTCTGTGTTCTTCTGGGATAAAGTATGACCTAGAAGAAAGGACCAGAATCCTCAGTTTGAATACTGTTGGCCTGAATTGAGTCTGTGTCCCTTCCTAAACCAAGGCTGGCCGAAGGGAATTATCCAGTGGGCTTAGGCCTGGGCCAGACAGGTACCACTAGGGAGCCACTTACAGTGGGGCTAACTCTACTGAAATATTTGAACTGTGAGTAGAGAAAGAGTTATCCCCTAAAAGGAAAAAATGATGATACTATTTCCCAAAGAACACTTAATACCCAAACACTGTGGTAAGGAAACCAGTAGGGGAGAGTGGCGTATGTCGCCATCTTGGTAATGTCACTTCCGGTAAGAAACACTGGCTGCCTGTCAGGCAGTGAGGGTCTGGAGAGCACAGAGCGCTTGTAAGCTTCTCGTGTCATCCTGCTCACCAGTTATTTGCTTCCTTCACACCCATTTCCTAGGATTTCTGCCAAAGCACAGAGCTGTTCACAGACTAAATTAGAGTCCTGTGCACTGGCACAGCTTTGGAGGCTGGAAGGGAGTACATTACAAGTCAGTGTGAGCATAGTATAGTAACCTTGGTGCTCTGAAGGTGTTTTCTGTAACTTGAGAAGAAAATTTCTAGGAGAGTTTGGCCATTTAGGAGAGAGGGGGACCAGGGTCTAGACTTGTCACACCCTGTACTAGCCCATGAAAATACAGAGGCAGCAATTCTCAAATTTTCCATAATTTAATGTTCTGTTCAAACTGCACAAACAAGATGCCAATGATCCATGATCCATAAAACAGGTATAGAGTTGTTTTCACAGCCATGAAGGCTGATGACTTTGACCCTTGCCACCAACAGCATGTTTTGAGTGTTGTCTTCTCCAAGAAATGTGTCCTGGCCCTGTGGGTGGTTACCTTTGTTGTTTCAGTGCCCACAGCATCTACAGATGTGGTTGCCATTTATTTGAGTTTATATGGGTCAGTCATCAGGCTTACAGCTCTCCATGTATTTCCTCTTTCTTCTTACAAACAATTATTTGAATTAGTTATTACCTCCATCTTGCAGAGCAGAAACCTGAGTGATAGGGAGGGTGATAACTTGCCCAAAGTCACTGAACATTAAGAAACAATGTTTGATTTTCAAGCCACTTCTGTGCTTGACCAGCAGTCTTCTGACAGTGCTGCCCCTCTGGTAGCACATATCAATAGCTGACAGTTACCAAACTCTGGACCACTCACCATGTGTCTGCTGCTAAGTCACGTCAGTAGTGTCCGACTCCATGCGACCCCATAGACGGCAGCCCAACAGGCTCCTCTGTCCCTGGGATCCTCCAGGCAAGAGTACTGGAGTGGGATGCCATTGCCTTCTCCCACCATGTGTCTAGTGTTATGCTAACTTTAGAACTGTCATCTCTTTAGCATCCAGAGTAACCGTGTGATGCACGCCCTAGTAGTACCTCCGCTTTCTGAATGTGTGCGTGCTCAGTTGCTTCAGTCCTCGAATGTGCAAACGGAGGCTTGCAAACTCTCAGTAACTCACTCAAAGTCACACTCTTAAGTGAATCCAGAATCTGGTGCTCAAGTTCATACTCTCAATTATGAGGCTATTCTATGGATGTTCTTTATACTTCATTCCAGTGTGCTAGAGTTACTTGTCTAGATGCCAGACAACTAGACTGGCAGATCCATAAGAACAAGGACACTGCATTAACCTCCACCTGATTCAAAGCAGGTACTTAATAAATATCTTATTCATTTGTTTTCTCAGTGCCGGATATAGCTTAACACACAATAAATGTTCTTATAATAAAATAAGCAAATGAAGGAAAGAAAGAGGGTGTGAATGATGGCTACTGAGGCCAAAAATAGTACTATTTCTTCATAGAGTAGTAATAAGGTAATTAGGCTCTTCAGAGGTTGAAACTACTATAGCCTGTATTTTGCAAAAGTCAGTTCAATCCAAGTGAATTAGTTTCAAAACGAAAATGAGTTGGCTTGGCCAGCTCTCCAAAAACATCACAGAACTTCAGTCACTTCCCTGTTGCTATAATTTCATCTATTAAAAAGAAAGTCAAACAAAACCAGATATTTTATATAAAGTCATCTAATACAGCTCAACTCAAGACAGTTCTTTCTGGTCTCATCTTTGCTGGGTTTCAGCTGTCCTAACCTTTAACGTTTCTCTCTACAATAACTCCTCAGCTGTCACAGAAAATGCTATTAACACAGCAACTAATTCAGCTTCCTTAGAACCAGACTTTAAGCTCTCTGAGGGCCAGGTAGTAGGCACTCTAAATACATGGTGAATAAATGTGAGACTGAAAGAGAAAATGTACCTTTTCCCCAGAGGGGAATTTTTCCAAAACAAAAAAATAAATCCTGAAACAGACTGTGGTTTCTAGCCAACTAGAGAGGTGAAAAATGCAAACAACTAGAGATGTGTTTGAGAAGAACCTGTCTGGGAATCGGAGGGAAGCCCAATGTAGTTTCAAGCCCCTACTTGAAAAACTCAGTTGAAACAAGTCCACATTCAAATAATTGTGGTTTCTTCGAGCTTAGGAGAAAGCTGTCCCAGGAGAATGATGACTCACCAGAGAGGCTGAATGTATATGTTGCCTTGAGAGCAAGTTTTCCACATGTTGGAATGAATTACTCAACCTGTTGTGGATACAATAGATGATATTTACATTGTCAAAGAACTAAGCAATCAACTGTATTCTACCACTGCCCACCCACCTCCCAGTGAGGGGATCTGCTCAGCTTCTGTTTCCACCTTTCCCATTCATTCTCTGAATAGACAGGAACAGGCACAGGCACAGGCACAGGATTTTTTACAAAGATCCCACCCTGTGGCAGGTACTCTTAGTGGCCTCACTCTCAGCCTTTCTTGCCTGTCTTCCTTGCTGGTAGAAGCCTGATCTTGTTCAGGCATCCATTCTCCACGTATATGTGCAGGCTCCCAGGTGATGAGTGTTAGGTAGCCTACACCAGTCATGATAAGTCCTTTCTCCTTACCAGACATTGGTGTGCACACAGGCTGATCTAGCCAATGAGATATGAGTAGATGACTTATAAGTAGATGAGATATAAGTAGATATAAGAGATATATAGATATAGTAGATATAAGAGATATAAGTAGATGACCCACTTGCCATGAGCAGTGGGTCAGAGAGGATTTTTCTTTCCTAAAAAAAGGCACGTGGGAGGAAATACCCAACCTATTTTGCTGATAGTTCACCTCTTGTTTGCAGGAACCCCTGGGGTTAAACCATCTTCAGCTCATGGTAGCCATCTTGCCACCAGGAGGTTGAGCTTTCCCACATTCTGAAGGCAGCAGAAAGATGGCAAGCACCTGGATCCTGGATGACAGTGTCTTTCCATGGAAATAATCAAACTCACTTACAGCCTTCTTGCTTTGCGAGATAGCAACTTGCCATGATAAAACAGTCTTGGCTAGATAATCTCATATGGCTGAGACTGATCCCTGTTTCAAGACGAGTTTTTATTTTCTGAAATATTCCTGTGTTAGCAGTTTTATCTAGTGTCTTGAGAAAGGCTAACATGGTACTCAGTTTTGCGTAAACCAAATGCAACATCCATAAAAACTATTAAGAATGCATAGTTGAAAGTAAGAGTTGATAAATGTTTTCTGTAAAGGGCCAGATAGCTTGTTAGAATTTTTATCTTTATGGGCCACTTGAGTCTCTGTTGCAACTAAGCAACGCTACCATTTCAGTGCAAAAGCAACCATAGGCCTTACATAAATAACCAAGCAAACTATGTTTCAATAAAACTTTACTTTCAAAACACGTGGAGGGCCATATTTGGCTTGCAGGGTGTAGCTCGCCAGCCCTGGTCTGGAGCTCCCAAAAGATGCATTACTATAACATGAAAACCCTTCTGATGGCTTCCTTTTATGACTGAAGATTGCCTACCTTTCTGACTTTGGTACCACTCTTTATCTTGACACAGCCATTCTGGTCTTTCTGTTAATCTGCCAAGCTTTTTCCCTCCCAGTTTCAGGGCCTCTGCATTTAATATTTTCTCTTCCCAGAATCCTTTTTCCTGGCTTGTGTCATGGCTAGCATTTTTCTCACCATTCAGAAGTAAACATTCATACTACTTTCTCAAAGAGGCTTTTCCTCAGCACTTAATCTAAGCATCGCACTTTCCCCTAGTCACTCCTATGCTTTACTTTCTTCTTCGTATTAGTGTCCATCTCTATCACCCCTACCATCAACCTCTGCACCCATTAGAAGTTAAGTTTCTTAAGGGCAAGGAAATTGATGATCTTAACCACCACTCAGTTTCCCAAATCCAAAAATGAAATAGAAAATGAATATTCTTTGATTATCACATGAGTGAAACTCTTGTGGGCTATTGTTGAGCTAAGGAAATGTTTTAAAGAATTTTCACATATTTAATACAGAAACAGTTCTTTCCTAATCTTGTAGTATTGTTGTATGTGTGCTCAGTCATGTCTGACTCTTTGTAACCTTATGGATGGTAACCTAGTAGGCTTCTCTGTCCATGGGATTCTCCAGGTAAGAATACTGAGTGTATTGCCATTTCCTCCTCCAGGGTATCTTCCCGACCCAGGGATTGAACCTGAGTCTCCTGCATCTCCTTCTATTGTCAGGTGGATTCCTTACCACTGAGCCACCTGAGAAGCCCTATATCTTACAGTATACTGCTTTCTCTAAGATGGTTCATGCACGACTCCCCTTAGAGTTAAGGTTTATCTATTGGTAGCAAAGTGGTATCTCTAAACA
Source organism: Cervus canadensis (assembly GCF_019320065.1). Taxonomy (NCBI): domain Eukaryota; kingdom Metazoa; phylum Chordata; class Mammalia; order Artiodactyla; family Cervidae; genus Cervus; species Cervus canadensis. The sequence goes on from NC_057389.1 coordinate 54,074,368, forward strand.
TGTAGCTAGATGACTAAGAGAAATGTTCCTAATTACCAACCACTTCTCGCTCTGGGGCAAGAAGTTAAAAAAGTTGGGAGGAGGATACTTTCTTATTTTACCTACCAAATAATTCTCCTGGAAACACTAAAATGGCCTGTTTATCATATTGTTAGCTCATTCGGGCTTTGTTTCCATGAAGAATCAAAGCAGGTAGCTCTGGCATAGATCTCAGTCAAGGCCTGAGCCCACATTGTGTTCAAAGCTCAAGCTGTGTTTTAGGAACCAAGAAAAAAAAAATTAAGGGAGAGGAGATTTCAAGCCTGTGTGAAGAATCCTTTTGCTCTATAAAAATCTCACACAATGATTTTCAAGCAGCAGTCTAACCATATAAAAGGAATTTACTCTGCTGACCCATAAAGGACTTAGAAAGCCCCCAGTACACTTAGAATTTTAACACAATTGGAGGAGGTAGGAGGAAGTCGGGGGTGGGGGAGTATATTTGTTTGGGGCTGTTTCCTAATGAGAGTTAAAACTATATTTTCCAAAGTTTTGGGTCATCTTCTCCACACCCCACAGAGTGAGTCATCCCCACCCTTAACGATCGCCTGCCTGGCCGTGGGCCACTTGTCGGCCCTTCTCAGACCAGGAAATCAATTTAAAATACAACTTCTGGCACCTCACAAAATTTTTCTAAGCCCTTTTATTAAAATCTGTGACTCTCCCATGAAATTCCCTCCCAAATACTTCTTTTAAAATCCCCCAAGGGATACGACAGAGAAGAAAAATGTCCTCAAGAAAGGAAAAAAAATGAACAGAGCTCTCATTAATGCTTTACTTACTTTTTATTGATCTAAAACCTGTTCACCCCCTAGAGAACTCCTTCCCAGTGTTCCAAAAGTCCATGCTGTCAGTTTCCAGTGGAAGCAGAAACCTTCTCTTTAGCTCAGGGAGTAGAGATGGAGTCAGCCTATACATGAGCATTGGCCATTTCCACTGGCCATAGCCTGGTGTCCTGTGTTTTTTGTGGCAGACATCCTGAGTCACAGTGGAAAAGGCTGACTGTTTTGGTCCAGCCTGAGCAGCACCAGAGAGAACAAACAGAAGTGTGTACAAAGTAACGTAAATACGAGATGGGTACTGCATACAATTGGGGCAGCCACTGCTACTTCTAGCCAAGTATGACCACAAAAGAATGTAGGCCCAAAGTTACCAGATCTTCTGATTTTTTTTTTTCCCTCAGAATCCATAAACTTGGATTATGCTTTCAATTTCTAAATGTTGGAACAATAAAATAAAAAGTGACCTGAGCCAAGTGTGTCTACAAGGCCAGATTGGGTGGGCCTGTGGGTTTTCTGTCTGTGGCCACTGTGAAGCAGTCACATAAGCCCTTATAGAAAGCAATGAGCTGCAATGTCCTCAGAGAGCATCATCCACAACCTCACTGTTGGAATGAGGGTTTGTAGCATGTTAAGGTAGGAGTCCAAAACTGAAGATGCCAAAGCTTCTGAGTTGCTACTATCATCTTGACCGAGACCAAGAAACAGCTATCTTTCTAAATTTAAAACAATTTAAAGCATAATTTAAAATTGAAGCATAATTGATATATAATATTTTATTAGTTTCAGGGGTATAGCATAGTGGTTTGGCATTTTATACATTACAAACTGATCACCATAGTAAGTCTGATGGCCATCTGTTACCATACAAAGTTATTTAAATATTATTGACTATCTTCTCTGTGCTGTGCATTATATCCCTATAACTTATAACTGAAAGTCTGTACCTCTTAATCCCCTACACACACCTGTTTAACCCAACCCCCTCCCCACCCCCCACGACCGCACCAGCACCCCCCACTGCTTCCCCTTGTCTCTGGCGATCGCCAGTTTGTTCTCTACATCTATGAATCTCTTTCTGTTTTATTTGTCTTTTTGTTTAGATTCCACATAAGTGGAGTCATATGGTGTTTGTCTTTTTCTGTCTGATGTATTTTGCTTGGGATAATACCCTCTAGGTCCATCCACATTGTTGCAAGTGGCAAGATTTCATTCTTTTTTTGTGGCTGAGTAGTATGCTATTATATATATGTGCTGCTGCTGCTGCTAAGTCACTTCAGTCGTGTCCGACTCTGTGCAACCCCACAGGTGGCAGCCCACCAGGCTCCTCCGCCCCTGGGATTCTCCAAACAAGAATACACGTGCACATCGTCTTTATTCGTTCATCTCTTGTTAAACACTTCAGTTCTATATCTTGGTTACTGTAAATAATGCTGCAATGAACATAGAGATATGTATATCTTTTTGAGTTAGTGTTTTCATTTTCTTTGGTTAAATACCCAGAAGTGGAATTGGTATGGTAGTTCTATTTTTAATTTTTTGAGGAACCTCCATACTTTTTTTCATGATGGCACCAATTTATATTCCCACCAACAAAGCATGAGGGGCACCCTTTCTTGACATCCTCACCAATACTTTCGTCATTGTTGCCTTGTTGATGATAGCCTTTCTGACACATGTGAGGTGATATTTCATTGTGGTTTGATTTTAATATCCTTGATTAGTGATGTTAAGCATCTTTTCATGTGTCTGACTGTACATCTTCTTTGGAAAAAAAAAAAAAGTCTGTGGTCCTCTGCCCATTTTATATTGGACTGTTTGTTTGATACTGAGTTGTGTGAGTTATAAGAAGGTTCTCTGCTTTTCTCATTTCCCAAGCTTTGATGCACATAAGAACAGTGTTTAAAAATGGGGTTAACCTTGAGATTTTCAGCTTCTTGTCTGTCATGGTTGATACCCTGGGGGTGGGAGGGATAAAAACCTGATTTCTTTGAGCTAAGAATCTTTTGCCTCTTTATAAAATGGTAGGACTTCTTGGTCTAAATCTGGACTTCAGCTCAAATCCCTTGTATTTTTTTCTTAGTCTCTAGCTAAACAGCCTCAAACTGATGAATATTTTGTTTCCAATTTTGCCAGTGGTTCCCAGAAAATAAAAATTAAAACACAAGAGTATCTCGTGTTGGCACAGAATATGCTTTCAGATTCATTAATTAAATTTCCTTTAAAAACTTGTGATATAAGTTAAAGACAAATAAATTTTGTTAAACTAATAACTTATAGTTAAAATATTCCTGTATCTGTCACAGAGTGCCACCAAATTCTTTATCAGTAAGCCTCATCCTCATTTCCCTCTGATAGTGCCTTGTGTCCTGGTTTCCTCTTCTTGTTGAGAATGAAATTCCCTCCAGAAAGTAGCATTGGCCCCTGGAGGGCTCCCTGCAGAGGTGATCCTTGTGATCCCTACAGGCGTGAATGAGGCCTGGGTATAAGAGGAGACCAGCTGCTCTCCCTTGACTCTCCCTCCCCACACACCCTTCCTCCCCCCACCGCCGCCCTTACCTCCAGCCCCTAGAGAACTCTGTCATACCTTGTGTTTGGGGATCATACTTTGTGTTTGGGGACTCCCTCAGACCCACATGGCAAGCCCTCTCCAATGCACAAATTTTAAGCTGGTTAAATGTTGCTCACAGTGATCTAAGTTTGCTTTGGGGCTCTGTCTCTCCTTTTAAATGTATTTTGAGTTCTTCTTTTAAATATTTTTCTTGTTATTAAAAAATATGGAAAACTATGCAGTGGCAAATGGATTCCCAGATTCTAATCTACATCCAGACACAACCAGTATAGATATTTTTATTTATTTCCTTAAGATGTCAGTAAGAGATAATAGTTTTTTCTTACTTTAATGATATCATCTATTGTAAAACACATCATGGATTTAGTGGCTTCCAGGTTGCGCTAGTGGTAAAGAACCTGCCTGCCAGTTCAAGAGACAAGAGATGTGGGTTCTATCCCTGGGGTGAGAAGATCTCCTGGAAAAGGAAATGGCAACCCACTCCAGTACTCTTGCCTAGAGAATCCCACTGACAGAGGAGCCTGGTGGGCTACGGTCCATGGGGTCGTAAAGAGTCTGACACAACTGACGCATGGCCCTTGGCCATGGATTTAATTTGTGCTCCTGGAACTCAATGAGGCTGATTCCTTCTTGTCATAACTCTTCTTAAATCAAATGTTACCACCTCAGATAAACCTCCTTGATGACCTTTTCTAAAGTAATCATCCCCTCATTTGTTGCACTGTATCACATTCCCCTATTTTGCATTCTTAAGGACTTAATGAGGCTTCCCAGGTGGTGCTAGTCTAGTGGTAAAGAACCCACCTGCCAATGCAGGAGACTTAAGAGACACGGGTTCCATCCCTGGGTGGAGAAGATCCCCTGGAGGAGAGCATGGCAATGTGTGAAATCATCTGTGTCTCCACTTGTCTAGATTTATATATTAACAGTCCTCACTGGAACATAAACTCAGGAGAATAGGAAGCATCTCTGCCTTGTTCACTACTCTGTCTTCAGAGCCTAGAACAGTGTCTCTTTTCTCAAACACTGCTAAAATGACAGTACAACTGTTTTTAAAATGCTTTCAGTTGGCAAAGACAGGAAGCAAGAGAGAGAAGAAAGTACAGTGGAGGTGAGGGTTGGTGCTAGAATAAGTAAACTTAGTGCTGTTGGGTTCCCGTACCGGTGTACTCCAGGGTCCTGGTAAACCCGTCTTACCGCAGTGTACACTCTAACTCTGATTTAGTGTCCTTTCATCTGAATGCTGCTAATCATGGCTTTGATCTGGGATCATGAGCTTAAGTATGTTTTTCTGCCAGTAAAAAGATGAAACCGTCAATTCCTTTAGCCCCATCTTTACAGAGATAACAGTTGTTAACATTCAAAAGCAAACTTCTTATTTCTATACTTTCTGTTTTTACATCATTAACATTGCAATCCTCTAAATAGATATTGATGTTGCTGGTAAGCTAATAAGATAGACTTCATGCTTTTGCCTCTTAAACACCAAACAGTGTACTTAATAGGAAAGTCAAGTCAGTTATATTAGAAGAAATACCGAGGCCAAATGGGAAACCAGTAAAGTTCTTATTGATTTATGTTTTTAATATTTCTTCTTGTGTCTTATTACAATTGATGTTTGTATGATTAAAAACAGGTTATTTCCTAGTAGCACTTCTCCTTCTATTATAAATTTTTCAGCTAAATGTATTACTTCTGAGCTTGTGACACAAAAGTTGGTGACTGTGAAAATGATTATAATGCTATGAAAGATTGTGATTTTAGAGGGAAAATAACCAGCAAGGACAGAAGCTAAGTCACAAAGTTCCAGGGCTGCTGCAGATCTGATTAGAAGAAATCAAAAAGGGCACTGACCCCAAAATGTGAACTGACCCCATAAACGTGAAGTGGTTTATGACCTCTCTTCATGTACTTCTCTGAAACTATAGGTTGGACATCTGTGGGGAATGAGAAAAATGGGAGGCTCGAACTATTCCAGTCTTTGGAGTGCGTGAGGGATAATTCAAGGAAATGGGTCTATAGCCAGATGAATTTCTGAAAACCAAATCCTGTCAAATTAAAATATATCTTTTATAACTTTGAATCTGATAACTAAAGATAGAATAAGTCACTTTTAAATGGTTATGGTATTCCTAAGTAAAGAGAAAAAAGATGTTGGTTGATATTTAAGAGAATGGCTCAGGTTTTAAGCAATTCTCATGTTCATACTCAGTATCTTTTCAGTCATGGGGCTTCTCAGGGGCTTTCCACATTCATAGTGAATGGTGATATGTCTTCTCCTTCTGGTAATGATGGGATGAGGCCTTTTTGGATGACTCCCCTGCAGAAAACTACTTTGAACCTTGGCATAATGTCAAAAGCTGGAAACACTAGAGAGTGAACAAGAAATGCTTCAGGGGGAAGAACACACTTAAGGGAGGGTAGAAGGGGAGTTGTATAAATTAAGTTCCAAGTTCACATGACCTTAGGCTAAGGACAGTTGACACAGCTTACTCAAGGCAGCAGGGGTGCTTCTGGAGAAAAAAGTCTTTCTGGCCAGGAGAACTAAGACACACTGAGAGGAATCTCCAGAAGGAAAGATCTAGAGGAATATGTTGGGAGTGCTCAAATTCTGTCTACCCATATCTATAACTGCCTCTTAAGCTATGCATGCATGACATTGACTCGAAGCAACTAAGCTGAAGACAGAGGAAATGAACAGAGACTGCAGCTGTCACCCAAGAAACAGTTTGGAGTTGAAATTCCTAAGGTAATTTCCAGGATTCCCAGGTGGCGTTAGTGGTAAGAACCTGTCTGCCAATGCAGGAGACCTCAGAGACGTGGGTTCAATCCCTGGGTCAGGAAGATCCCCTGAAGGAGGTTACAGCAACCCACCCCGGTATTCTTGCCCAGATAATTCCATAGACAGAGGCGCCTCCTCCATCAGGTCACAAAGAGTAGGACACAACTGAAGCAGCTTAACCCAGGACATAAGATAATTGCCACCCAAAACAAAAGAAATGACACTTGATGGAGGAAAATAACAGCATCCAGAATCTCCACTAGTTAATATTCACAGTGTTTCAGATACAGTCCAAAATTATCCAGCATATGAAGAGTCAAAAAAATAGGACATGTTCTCAGGCAAAAAGATTAGTTGCTTTTGACCCCAGAATGATCTAGATATTGCGACTAAATCACAAGGAATTGAACATAGTTATTATAACCTAAATGATGCACAGGATGAATGAAAAGATAAGAAACCTCCTCAGAGAAACAGAACCAATAAAAAATAACCAAATAGAAAAAAAGCACTAAATGAAAATTTAGAACTGAAAAATACAATGTCTGAAATTAAATTACTGGACAGACTTCAGAGTTGAATGGAGATATAAATGAGCAGGTGGACTTGAAGACAACATTAAAAAGTATCCAATGTGAAGAATAGAGAAAAAAATTGGAAAAAAACAAGCTTCAGAGACCTCTTAGATAATATCAAGTAGTCCTATATATGTATAAGTAGAATCTTAGAAAGGGGAAAGAGTGAAAATATTTGAAGAATTAATAACTAATTTGATGAAACAATGTAAAGAAATGTGATCAGTGAAAACCAAGTAGAATAACTGTAAAGGAGCCCTCACCAAGGTTCATTATAGTCAAACTAGAAATCCCAAGATAAAAAGCAAACCTTTAAAGCAGCAAGAGAAAAATGGCACATTAAGTATATAGGAAGAGTGATCTGATTACTGGTTGGTTTCTCATCAGAAACCATGGAGGCTAATAGAAGGCAAAGCAACATCTCTAAAGTAATAAGAGAATAAAAATTGTCAAACCTAAATTCATTACTCAGCAATCATACATTGCAAAATAAAGAGTAAATAATGAAATTTTCACATAAAGCAAAACTAAAATAAATTGTCACCAGTAGGCCTGAACTTCAAGATATACCATATATAAGAAGGTCTCCAGGATGAAAGGAAATGATGTAAGATAGAAACTTCCGGAAAAGATAGAAATCCCCAGAAAAGAATGAAAAGCACTGAAAATGGTAAATATCTGAGTAAACATAAAAGATTTTTTAAGTGTTTACCTTTTTCCTCAATTTATTTATGTTGTATAACAGTTTAAAGTAAAAATTGTAACACTGGTGGAGTTTATAATGTATGTAGATGTAATACAAAAAAAATCTTGCATAAAGGAAAATGGGATAGATATAGACCTATATGGATACAACACTTCTGCGGTTTATTGTAAGTGGTAAAATATTAACTGCATGTAGATAGGAAATAGTTGAGGATGTATATTAGAATCCCTAGGGTGGCCACAAAAATAATGATACAAACAAATACAGCTAAAAAGCCAATAGATCCAAGATACATAGGTTAGGAAAATATGAGAACTCTATGCATTCTTGATGACATCCTCTAGTCACTCCTTGAATTAGACGTTAATATTATTATTATTAATGATAATAATGAGTGAAGTCTAACTCAAGGAGTGACGAGAGGATGGCACTCTCCTTCTATCATCTTTTAACCTTTTACAGTATAGATGCCACAAGCAGAAGCAACAAAAGCAAAAATAAACAAGTGGAACTACATAACATTAAAAAGCTTCTGCACAGCAAAGGAAGCCATCAACAAAATGAAAAGGCAACCTACAGAGCAATAGAAAATATTTGTAAATCAAATCTAATAAGGGACTATTACTCAAAATATATAAAGAACTCATACAATTCAATAGAGGAAAATGGTTCAATTAAAAACTGGGCAGAGGGGATCTGAATAGGCACTTCTCCAAAAAAGACCTTCAGATGGCTAAATACCTTAAAGGTCCTGAACATCACTAATCATCAGGGATATGGAAACCAAAGCCACAGTTATCACCTTACACCTGTCAGAATGCCTATTATCAAAAAGGAAAAAAGTAATAAGTGTTTGTGACAGTGTTGAATAAGGGGAGCCCTTGTACACTGTTGGTAGGAATGCAAACTGGTGAAGCCATCATGAGAAACAGTGTGAAAGTTCCTCAAAACATTAAAAATAGAACCTCCATATGATCCAGCAATTTCACTTCTAGGTATCTACCCAAAAGAAATGAAGTCACTATCTTGAAAAGATACATGCATCCCCATGTTCATCAGTGCATTATTTACAATAGCCTAGACATGGAAAACCTTAAGTGACCATGGATGGATGAAAAGATAAAGAAATATGGCATATAGAGAGAGATACAGATATATGCACACAATTGTTTGTATATGAGTGTTTGTATACATACATATACATAAAAATACACACAAAAGAGGTGTATTATTCAGCCATAAAATGGGGAAATGCTGCCATTTGTGACAACATAGTTGGAATCTTGAGGGAATTTTGCTAAGTGAAATAAGTCAGAGAAAGGCAAGGTCTCACATGTGGAATCTTAAAAAATAAGTAAAAAGAAAAGAAAAAATGGAATTTACAGAGAACAGATTGGTGGTTGCCAGAGGCAGGGAATGTGTGAAATGGATGAAGATGCTCAAAAGATACAAACTTCCAGTGATCAAATAAGTAAGTCCTATAGATGTGATTTACAGCATGGTGACTATAATTAGCAAGACTGTATTTGATAGTTGCTAAGAGGGAACTTGTGGAGAAGGCAATGGCACCCCACTCCAGTACTCTTCCCTGAAAAATCCCATGGACGGAGGAGCCTGGTAGACTGCAGTCCATTGGGTAGCTAAGAGTCGGACAGGACTGAGCGACTTCACTTTCACTTCTCACTTTCATGCTTTGGAGAAGAAAATGGCAGCCCACTCCAGTGTTCTTGCCTGGAGAATCCCAGGGACGGGGGAGCCTGGTGGGCTGCTGTCTATGGGGTCGCACAGAGTCGGACACGACTGAAGCGACTTAGCAGCAGCAGCAGCAGCAAGAGGGATCTTGAAAGTTTTCATAACAAGAGAAAATTTTTAACTATGTGTGGTGATGGATGTTAACTAGATTTATTATGATCATTTGCAGTATATGCATGTTGTATGCATGCATATACTTTATGCATGTCTAAAGTCTTTATGTTGTATACATAAAATGAGAAGAATATTATATGTCAGTTCTTAATTTTCAAAATGTTACAATATAAAGCATTGTGTGGTATACTGTGGCCTTTCACATACATATAGTAAAAGCAAGATAAGAACCACCCGTCCCCCACGCCACTTTCAGAAAGGAGAAAACTAACTATGCAGAGAGTAGTGAATTGATGATTCCCTAAGAAATGTTTGGTCAAAGAATCTTGCCCCAAACCCAGTCTGTGGATGTATGCTGCCTATCTAGATGGGACTAAAAGAATCTCTTCCATTGGTGACTACTCAGGAAGGCCTAGTTTCAAGGAGAGAATAGATAGATCTTAGGTGGAATGACTCAGAAACAGAGCACATAACCTATGGGTCATGTGTTTTTTTTTGTGGAAGAAAACTATAGACCCGTGATGCTAGCTGATAATGCTGAATTTTTATTTTCACAGGGCAAAATTCACAACTTTTAGTATGGAAAGAGGAAGTAATCTGTTAACAGGCCCTCTTTCATGAAGAAGGTAACAATTACCTCTATCAAGAGCCTAATCCTGAAAACCTCTTCTGCCCACAGATTCAAGACTACGAAATACCCATCTCTTTGGGATTAACTTTGAGCAATCATACAGAATTTTACCATAAATGGTCTTGTATTCATGGCAAAGAGTGAATTTATTTCTTTGTTATTTTGAGCTCAAGTACAGAGAGAATTTGGGGATGTTCTGTATAGCAATTTGGCCCTTAATATGCTGAGTACTAAAATTTTTTAAACGTAATCTTTAAAAATAGATATCATATCTAAGCTGACCATTCATTTTGTTTTTATGACTCACAGTGATTTGGTTGGGCAGGGGGAGGAAGATGGTTTTAGAGGGAAGGAATTGATTATAAGCTTCAAGAAACTAAACTTCGTATGTTTTCAGATTTTGTTTCGACTCTTAAGATATACAGGTGACCAAAATAGAATTAGTTACCGCTGATCAAGACCAGAGAACATATGGGAACAATATGGGCTTGGAATTTTTCGTTCACTATCTACAGAAGATGTTTATGTTAGATAGTCTAATGGAACATTTGACTTGCCAACTAGGGTGCTTTCAATTCTTAAGTCCTAGGACTCATTGAAGAGCTCCCAAAGAAAATGGGATGATGATGATTTGGTCCCGGTGTATGCTGGGCATTCTAATATGCTAGGAGGGATCTCATTTAATCCTCAAATCAGCTTAGTGAAGCAGTTGGTATTATGCCCATTATACAGAGGAGGAAATTGAGCTTCTCCAAATTGGGCAGCTAGTAAGCAGTAGAACCAAGATGTGGATCCAAATCTACCTAATTCTAAAGCCCATCATCCTCCCACTCCTCTAAACCAATTTCTTCTTCTTCCCTTTTATAATACATACTCCTTATGGGCTACCTGACACCTAAATTGATTTGAGAACCTCAGCATTGCATTATAACCACCTCAGTGATGTTATAATAGAGGATCAAGGGCATTTCAGAATTTCATTTCAAAGAAACATCATTTGATGCCCTGAGTGTCAAAGTTATAAACACCAGATTTGTTCAATGCTATCATCTTAATGCAGATTGCCCTCCAAGAGGGGGCAGTCTACACTTCTAGATGGTCAGGTCCTTGAATTTCTTAATCCCCATGTTATCTAGCAAAGTGATGTAATCAGGAAGCATCTCAAATACTGGAATAAAAATGAACTAGACATTAAAGGGATTTGTTGACAGGCAGCTGAACAGATTAAAATGCAATTAAATAGGACACATTTTTCAGATTTTCTATCACATCACTTAATGTGGAAAATCTTTGCATCACTATTCTCATCTAGTACAGCAGGAAATCTCGTCTGTGCAAATGGAAAATGTTTTTGTCTGAATTGCAGACAGATGTTGCTTTATGCCAGTGGTTCTTGTCTCCATCAAACCGAAAGTTCACTTTTATAAAAAATAACATTCTCTTGACCATCCTATATAGAAATTCATAGATTTGATAACTTATATAAAATTTTAGAAAAGAATATAATGTCCTATGTATAATGTAAAAGGGAAATAAAAGTCATAACATTTCATCAGTAAAAACCTCAGGCATGACAACCATAGAACATATTTTTTTAAAGACACAGTGTATTACCATTGTTGTTCAGTACTCAGTTGTGTCCAACTCTATGCAATCACATGGACTGTACCACACCAGACTTCCCTGTCCTTCACCATCTCGTAGGGCTTGCTCTAAATCACATCCACTGAATTGGTGATGCCATCCAACCATCTCGTCCTCTGTTATCCCCTTCTCCTCCTGCCTTTAATCTTTCCCAACATCAGGGTCTTTTCCAATGAGTTGGTTCTTCCCTTCAGGTGGCTGAAGTATTGGAGTTTCAGCTTCAGCGTCAGTCGTTCCAATGAATATTCAGGATTAATTTCCTTTAGGATTGACTGGTTTAATCTCCTTGCAGTCCAAAGGACTCTCAAGAGTCTTCTCCAACACCACAGTTGAAAAGCATTAATTCTTCAGTACTCAGTCTTCTTTATGGTCCAACTCTCACATCCATACATTACTACGGGAAAAACCATAACTTTACTATGGATATTGATATTACTAATACTGATGGTGTGTATTGCCATGAATGCAACAACTACCATGCAGCCTGATATGGTGTGTATACTGCTGACTCAAAAACTACTTGTTGCATTGCTCTCTGTGGTGTGATTTTTTTTTTTTTTTTTTGCTTCCCCTACCCCACCTTCCCAATGATGACAATCTCTTGGTAAAGTTCCAAAGAAACCAAAATACAATCTCCTTCTTTGATTTTTACAGTAATGCATTCCTGGAAAATTCAGACTCCATTAAAACTATATAAAAACATTTCATGATTATGTCTAAAAGAGTTGGTTTTAGGCTCCAGGATGCCTGTTAGGACAATTCTTTGTTGTATAAGACTGTCTAATCTAGCCTCCCTGGGCCCCACTCAGTAAATGCCAACCATAGTACCTCAATCATTGGGACTAGCAAAAATGCCCCCACAAACTGCCAAAACATTTGTGGGGCGGTCCCTCTCCTTGAAAACCACTGCCTTGCGCAGACCCGAAAATGTTCCTGAAAAGCTGTGTGTAAATTTAATTTCCATACCTGGATCTGAATTTTCACACATTAAGCTTTCATAGAATAAGGCACATTTTAAAAAAGACAAACTGGTTTCTGTAGCATAAGCAAAAGTGTCCCTGGTTCACCGTAAGTAGTGTTCTTGGTTCACTGTAAGTGGTGAGATTGGACATTACTCAATGATGTCTGCCAAGGGAGAACATAGAGTTAACTTGTGTGTGTACAGAAGCTGGTAAACAAAGAGCAGGTGGACCACAAGAATGATAAAGATGCATTGGCACAGGTACAGACATCTGTATATTCAGCTGACTCGAGGATAGGCAAAGGCCCTTGGCTGTCTCACAGGTCCAAGGGGTCAACTCAGGAAAAAGGTGAGCCCAGGGAGAGATGGATGTCAACAGTTGCTAGGAAACAAAAAGTCTGTGAAGGAAACAAAGGATGTGAGTCAGGGTAGAGTGTGAATGTATGAATATAAACATAGGGTTAGGGATTGCTGTGATGTCATAGGCAGCCCAAGTTAAGGCAACCAAGGCTCTTTGAACTACCTGGTAAATATTGCTTCTTGAGTTACATTCTCTTGCATCTGGATCTTGAACTGGAGGGAACTACTGATGGATGGCACAGAAGGATGTTTGAATCCCCATCCTTGGAATGGTAGCAGTACATGGTTTGTGAACTCCCTTTCCCCACTGTTCCCAAGATATCTTCTGCTACCTCTACATTTCAGGAAAGCCAACCCATTTAAGTTGTGTGAGGCAGACATCTGTTCACCATATTGCATGAGCCAGAGGAGTGTCTGGTTTTTTTGGTCCCTTCGGGAGAGGGAACGGTGGGCGTGAGCCGACACAGAAATTCTGGCAAGCTAATAAAGACCACCATCCAAGCTCCCTCAAGCTAACCAGACGTGGCCCGATCTTACTGTAGTTTGCATGCCTGCCTTAGATTTCCCTCTTTAAGAAGGCTCTGAAAATCAGGCCCAGACAGACTCCAACGCCTATTCATCTGAAGTTCACTAGGCAATGTGCCTGGTGTCATTTGAGCGAGCTCTTTGGCAGCCAGTTCTTTTTGTTTTAATGACATGATTGCCCAGGCTTTCAAATCCCATTATGAAACTTTTCATCCTTTACTCAAGGCTTTTTTTTTTTTTTTTTTAACCTGCCATTTTAGTTTGATGGAAAGAGATGTTGAAGAGAAATATTTGCAAAATTACTCTTTGGAGCCAGATGATGCAGTGAGGCATGATTGCTGAACTCATTTAGGGGATATGTAGTTGGCCCATTCTTCCCTGTCCTAAAACTTGTTTTAAAGCAAAGTGTTTATTATAATCAGTAATGTATTGAATAATGACTAGTACAAACTCACTTTGATTATTATTTTTGTTTTCAGCAATCAACTTTTTTAAAAAATTGGAGTTTAGTGGCTTTATAATGTTGTGTTATTAATGGTTTCTGCTGTGCAGTAAAGTGAATTAGCTACACATTTACATTTATCCCCTCTTCCTTGGATTTCCTTCCGATATCGGTCACTCCAGAGCATTGAGTAGAGTTCTGTGCTATACAGTAGGTTCTCATTAGTTATCTTTTTTATATATAGTAGTGTATTTATGCCAGTACCAATCTCCCAATGCATTCCACCCCCACCCCTTCCCATCTGTCCTGAAACTCTTAATGATTGACTGTGGTTGACTGTCAGGGAAGCCAACCTTGCATGAAAAGAAAGAGGGTAGGACTACTCCAGGGCAGTTTGGAGATTCATTAGAAGAGCCCTAGGGATCTGCCTTGGGGCCAGCCTCCCCTTTAGTCACGGAAAACAAGGAGACCCCTAGCTGTGTCCTGCTATGCATCCAGAGCCCTGCACGGAGGCAGTCCATCTGTTATTAGAAACAGTTACCAGCCAACAGCAGTGTTATGCCTGCTGCTTCACTATGGTAACTCATAACTTCGGGACTGTAATACGATCCACTTCACATCAAGGGGAATATATGGTATATCATATATACCCTAGTCAAAACACAGGCTTCAAAATTAGTTTTAAGAAAAACAGTTATATCTTAAGAACTTTCTCTGAGGTATCTTCAGGTATCAGGCAGTTCTTTTCACGCATTAGCTTTAGAGAAAGCTATTGGTGATGTTAAAGCATGGTACCCACATCTTCTCAAGTAATAATATACGTTTGGTTTGCTGAAAGAAGTAGATGCTGGATTCCTGGGACAGTCACCCTCATAAGAGCCAGAAGGTTATTTTTCTTCACAACTATGACTGAGCATCTGGCTATGTATGAATAAATCTGGAAGGCAAACAATAGCTGAGTGAACAAGTCATTCTTCCCTTCTTCTACCTTCTCCTCTCCCTGTCTCCCCCATCTCACTCCACCCCACTCCCATTTCTCCAAAAAGCTGGGTCAGAGTCAGTATAAAATCTAGTCATGAAATAGATATAGTCAGCGTTGGTGGTGGTTTGCTCCCTAAGTCGTGTCCAACCCTTGTGACCCCATGGACTGTAGCCCACTAGGTTCCTCTGTCCATGGGACTTTCCAGGCAAGAATAATAGAGTAGGTTACGATTTCCTTCTCCAGGGGATCTTCTTGAAACCTGGATCTCCTACACTGCAGGCAGATTCTTTACCGACTAAGCTCCCAGGGAAGCCCCATGGTCAGAGTGTTAAATGACTTAAAGAAGCAGTGTCTGTATTGTTATGAGTTTGGAATGGGAGTCAGGACTTACTTGTTATTTGGGTGTCCGTTAACAAATTATTTAATATCTCTTAGCCTATTTGTGCATCTACAAAGTGGAGATAACAGTAGTATTACCTTATTAATTTGTTATAAAGATGAGAGAGAACTCATGTAAAGTGCTTGGCACTATGCATGGGACTTGAGTATTCAATAAATGTTAGCTGCTTTTATTATTCTTCCATAGCCTGCTCATAACCATTATGTGGGTATTGGTCAAGCTAGGTGACCACAGCTAGGCTTGTGCTTCTCCCAGGAAAATTGTTATTTCATCCATCTCTGGAGCAACTGGAATGATTATTTGTACTGATTTGACCATTGATTAGCTTGGTTGCTATGGTTATATTACTTAACCTTTGGGGATTCAGCTTCTTTGTTGTCAGCAGAGATGGCTGCTGTATAATCAGAGATAATCAGAAATAATCACATGTAAAAATGATTGGGAAGTATCCTAAAGAATAAGTATGAGGTTTGGGTTTATGCTATTGTTTAGATGCCTAACATTTTAGGATTCAGTAACAGAGTGGGAAGGGATATAAAAGTCTGGAGTTTCCTTGGAACGTACATTAAAGGCATCTATACCAACTTTACTGACTCATGCATCAATTGAAGGATTCGTGATTCATAGCAATTAGGCCAACTGCTCTAGCTGTGTGTAGATCAGTAAACATGCCCTTTTGAGAAAGCTAAGTATGTCACATGACTTCAGTTTTTATTTCGGTGATGCTGCATGATGTTAAAAAGAAAATTGTTTTAGCTTTAGACAGATTAAAAACAAAAAATACAAGCTTTATTTTTCAACAGCATAGTTTTTTCACTCAGACACAGTAAAACAAAATCACAGGAGTGGAAATGATATGGCAAAGAAAGTAAAAGAAAGTAGTGCATCCAATCATCTTCACAATTGTGTGAATGTCACTTGAGCATACCATGCTAAGCTCTTTGCATGTATTATCGTACTTAATTCCAGAGTGTAGATACCATTATCTCTATTTGTATAGGAAGAAGAAGTTAAGGCTTATACAGATTAAGTAGCTTGACCAAATTACAAGCTGTGAATCACAGAGCATTGCCTTTTTTTAAAATGTCTGCTTTCCTGGTTTGTTTCTTCAATGATGGTTGAGGTCATCCCCTCTTGGTGACAGATCATGAAGTAGAATAACATTTAGAGCAATGGATAACTCAGGGTGCTACAAATCTCCTCTTGAACTGGCAAAACGTCAAGAATGATCTTATGCCATTGGCACTTCATCTGTGGAATCCCATACACTTGCCTCCATAGCTGCAGTTTCAGATCAGTCTGCAGAAGCAGAGATTCCACCCCTCTTTACATACCATCAGCGCCTTAATCCCTGCAATGGTAAGTTGGGTGGCCTTTTGTCAAATAGCCTACTGTTCACTTTCCTTCATCATCATCATGGAGCATGTCTTATGAGTAAAGCCCATCCATGCTGGGCATGTGGAATCAGAAAAATGAAGAAGATTGACATAAATGACTGACTAGGTAGGTAGGTAGAGAGATGCAAAGATATCTGAGACAGTGATAGATAAAAGAATAAAGGCCAGAATAACATGCTGTTTGAGCAGGGATGGAAAGGTGACTCATTCCAGTTTAAGGCTGCTGCTGCTAAGTCACTTCAGTCATGTCAGACTCTGTGCAACCCCATAGACGGCAGCCCACCAGGCTCCACCATCCCTGGGATTCTCCAGCCAAGAACGCTGGAGTAGGTTGCCATTTCCTTCTCCAATGCATGAAAGTGAAAAGTGAAAGTGAAGTCGCTCAGTCATGTGTGTCCGACTCTTCGAGACCCCATGGACTGCAGCCTACCAGGCTTCTCTGCCCATGGGATTTTCCAGGCAGGAGTACTGGAGTGGGTTGCCATTGCCTTCTCCGAGTTTAAGGCTGGGATCTGCAAATTTCTCTTAGACATGATCTGGGCTTTGAAAGAAGAATGAGGGCTGACTCTGAGAGAAGGATCATGCTACCAGACAGAGAAGGTTGTCTTATCAAGTCCAGAGATGACCATCATGTCCCTTTTCTCCACTGAGCCCAGGTACAGTCTGAGTTCTTTCCTTATACACCAGCCCAAGAGATCACCTCCAGTTCAACAGAACTGATTGATTTATGGGATGAATCCTCTTGGCTGTTCTGACTTAGCCCTTTAGTGACTTCAAAGACAGGACTGTTAAATTAAGTAATAGGGGACTGGTTGCACCCCAGTATACCCACGTAAGTGGCCATTTTGAGTTCAGATAAGGGCTTCTGATAAAAATAAAGCACACAATACATATAAGTGCCTACTTAGACATACGTCCTTAGAACCTCTTATCTCCTACCTTTCTCTAGTCTATAATTTCTCTTGATGCTTTATTTAACAGACATTTCTTGTATACCTATTTTGTGCAGGGCACTTTGCTAGTTACCATATATAGATGTATAAGATATAGCTTCTGTTTTCGAAGAGCCATCAACTAACGGGATTAACAAGACCCAATGTTCAGAAAACTCTAAACAGGTCCATATGATCACAATATCATCTGCACAAGCATTTTGAAGTTCTTCACTATCCCAGCTACCACAAAGTGACCTGGTATGAGAAAATTCTGTCTCTAAAATATAGAGTCTGGCCTCAAGAGAAAGGGACCCATACAATAAGAAAATGACTTTTTCTTAGGATTTCTCAGCTTTAGTCCATCTATGTGATTTCACATTCAAATGTGAATTTTGAGATATATCCACAATTTCTCTTTGGATTGGGCAACATTATAGGCTATGAATCCCAGTTGATTATCTTACGTGAATAATGAGCTTGTAAAAAAAAATAATAATAAAGTAGGGAGAAAAATTGACAAGACAAAATCCCTTTCAGATATTCAGCCAAATGGAATAAATTACTTTTATATCTGACCCTGAACATGTGGAAGAAGAATAGAGAGACTGTATTTTCAACTAATTTAAATAAAAGATGAAATTGAAACAGAAAGCCAATAACCAAATTAGTCATCCTGTTACAGAGAAAATATACCTTACTTCATTGTTGTAACAGGAAACATCAATGGAGTAGAAAATTGACCAGTCTTCTTATATTGGGAAAAAATTCATACTTGGTTGCCAGGAGGCTCTGTTTGTGTTAGCCTTGACTACATCTTCTGTAACAAATTAGAGTCTTTAAGGTCTCATTAGCACATCACTAACAAAAGTTTTTAAATGACATTAATGACATGGCATTAAATGATGTGAAATATTACAATATTGTTAATGTTGTGAGAATGAGTGGTAAGGGATCCAGTTTACTATAACATATTTTTCTACAATTTTTTTGCAAAATACTTTATATTTTTATTATTTTTATGCTTTTATCTTGCTTCACATTTTACCATTTAGATCCTTAATGATCTCTAACTCATTTTTTGTAAATTTTTTTTGTACAGGAGTATTTTCATTATCCTGACCAAAGCAGTTACATAAACAAATGTGAGACTGTATGACCAATCTGTATATGGATCATTTTGTCCAGTACAAATGTGATGGTAGAACACAAATAAAATTTGCATTTCTGTCCATATTAAAAATTATTTACAGATCTCCTGTCTCTCTTTCACATAGAGAGTTCATGGCACTTAGGGCAGGTATATTCATTTTTTTAAAAAAAAATCTATTTAAATATAGCTGATTTACAATATTGGGTTAGTTTCAGGTGTATAGCAAATTGATTCAGTTGTACATGTGTACATACATACTGTTTAAGATTCTTTTCAATTATTGGTTATTACAAGATATTGAGTGTAGTTCTCTGTGCTATACAGTAGGTTCTTGTTGATTATCTACTTTTTATTTAGTGGATTTCTATAATATTTAAAGTGAACCTATTTTGTTTTGAAAATTTTTGACAAAGAATGTGGAATAGCAGAGAACAATATCCAAAAACAAATATCAAATTGCAAAGTAAAGGATATAAGGAAAGAGGGAAATACTTATCTTTTGTATCCAAAGCAAGCCTTCCCCGATAAGTCACCCAACTGGTCCAGTCACAGATCAAGAAACTTGATCCTAGCTTCATCAGATTGAATTACAATTATGACTAACACACAAAATACATGTTTTAAAATTTCTTCATTAACTATCTTCCTTTCCGTACACAGTGTGCTATCAGTGTGTTCTCTCATTGTGATTTTTAAGATTTCTTAGAGTGGTGTAAATTAAATGCAATAGCAGACACACCTAGGGCTTCCCAGGTTGCACTAGCGGTAAAGAACCTGCCTGCCAATGCAGCAGATGTAAGAGTTCAGCCCCTGGGTTGGAAAGATCCCCCGGAAAAGGGCATGGCAACCCACTCCGGCATTCTTGCCTGGAGAATCCGGTGGACAGAGGAGCCTGGCAGGTTACAGTCCATGGGGTCGCAAAGAGTCGGACACGACTGAAGTGACTTATCACGCACACAAGCACAAAGAAAATAAAGAAAAGCACAACATGGAGGAAGGGAGCAGTCAACAGTACGGACACGCATGAGGGTAAACACTCTGAGCACATGCGCTCCTTTCTATTAAAATGGAATGTGCCTCCACAGCATTCCAGTACCCTCTTTCCTAACCTATAATTAATGTGTGTGTCCTTTGTGGCATGAACTAAAACTGTTCTCAGAGGTGAGCTACAGGCCTTTCAGAGCGTGGCACAGGGCTGGGAGGAGAACAGGGGGCATAGACGACCACACACCATCATTTCCTTTTCTGTTCTCACCAAAGTGTCCTCAGCAGAACCACTGCCCAACAGGTAGATAAGGAGATGCATTTTAGATAGAAAAAGGCACCATATTCATATACATGTATGGTAGATGTTGAGTCCCATGTGTTACTGTCTCTTCTCCTAATTAGTTTCAGTCCTTGAATGTTTTATTATAATTAATGTGTTCATTTTCTGTACTTATGCCCAGGAGCGTGTTGCAGTGAACAGTATTTTTAAAAAATTCAAGAATTTCATTAAACAAATAATGAGTTTATGTTGATAAAATAGATTCATTCAAATGATTAAAGATACCTAGTACCAACTCTGAATAAAACAATTCTTTAAGGGGAAAAAAAAGCCGCACTTACAAAACTCCAGCCCCAGATTGCCTCTTGATTATTCTAAAAATATAAGGTTGGCATCTAGCCCAGAAGGTTGGCAAGTGGAACTTTGATCCACCAAGACAGGGGATACCAGAGCCGAGGGCCCCCTGTTAAATAGGGTCTGGCTGTAATTGCCCAGGGTCTAAATTGGGGATCCATTAACAGAGACCCATGGAGGACTTCAGCTGTCACGATTTGTGTATACAGAGAGAAATTCTTTTTAGTCAGGATAGTGACTTCGTACCTGAGGCTTTCAACAGTTTGGAATTTTAGTTAGAGTTCATGTTGAAGGGAGAGATTTAAAAAAACTGGATGTGATTGGTGGTGGGTAGAATGTGTGTGTGTGTGTGTGTGTGTGTGTGAGTAACATAGACAGACATAACTATAGTTACTGGTCACTATCTTTCATCCTAAATGTTTGAGGAATTGATTTCTCATAGATCTCTGGGTCATATGTAGAATGTAGAAAGGTACATGTCTTTTATCTACCTATAACTAAGTGAGCCTGACTTGTACCAGCTGGCCAAGTATGGATGACTATAATACCATTGGACACTTTGTCTTCATTGCTAAGTATGGCTCCTGTACATGTTGCCTGTACCCTTAATCTGGCAGTAAGAGTCCATGGTGATCTGGGCCCCTCCTGAGCCTGTGGTTTTTGTTTCTTTGTTTCTTTTGCCTGCCACAAATACTCTTTTCATGACAGCTGATTTGTCAGCCACAAAAAATATTAGATTATGTATGATAGTTTGCAGAGGTATGTGTGCAATATAAATGTTTATTATTTATGCATGTCAAAATTGGTATATTATCCTAGAAGTACAAAAAGTATGTTTCACTGCTTGTCTTATAAATTTAGAAGTGTACAGTATTGACTAATTTCAGATTTTGCATATTCAGATTCTGATGACTACAGTTTAATTTGCTTCAAAGGAAAAAGAAACATCTTTTTTTTCTTCTTCCATTGACTTGCTTTACCCTCATTTTTCTGGACTGAATTGAAGATAGACTAGTTTAAAAAAATAACAACCCTATAGAATCTGTTTTTCCCATAACCCCAGTTGCTGCAGAGAGCATCTTTTTGATTTATCATATGATCTCAGATTTTGAAACTATTTCCTTATCCATAAATTGGGATAAAAATACCCTCTCTCCTTTATTTTCACTAGTAATGCGAGATTGCCCTTTATTGGCACTGAAAAGAAAATTTTAAATATAGTGTTACATAAATGTAGAGTTACCATTCATTGCTAATCATTTTTAATGTCTTCAATGTGTTTAGGAGTTTTACTAAATGTTATCATGTTGTGTTTTCTTAATGATTTGTTTCAGTAAAAAAAAAAAAAGAGGAATGGATTTAAATGTAATTGAGCCCTTTAAAATTTGGTTTTTGCTCGGTTAGTAAGATTTATCTGAATTACATCCATCTATGCTTACTCTCCCTGGAGAAGGAAATGGCAACCCACTCCAGTACTCTTGCCTAGAAAATCCCATAGACGGAGGAGCCTGGTGTCCATAGGGTTGCAAAGACTCAGACACGACTGAGCTACTTCACTTATGCTTACTCTCGGGAGAAGGCAATGGCACCCCACTCCAGTACTCTTGCCTGGAGAATTCCATGGACAGAGGAGCCTGGTAGGCTGCAGTCCATGAGGTCGCCAAGAGTCGGACATGACTGAGCGACTTTACTTTCACTTTTCACTTTCATGCACTGGAGAAGGAAATGGCAACCCACTCCAGTATTCTTGCCTGGAGAATCCCAGGGACGGGGAAGCCTGGTGGGCTGCCATCTATGGGGTCGCACAGAGTCGGACATGACTGAAGTGACTTAGCAGCAGCAGCAGCATGCTTACTCTCTGTGCCTGTTCTCTCTTTTTCTTTATGTCCTCTGTACTTAATGAATGAAAGGATGGAGATGTTAAATAGAGGCCATAGTTCAGTTGTCTGCTTTGGGGGCTGGGGGGTCAGTCAGGAGGACACAAATCTCCCAGATCTCAAGTCCTGTGTCTCAGTTTTGCCTGTTAACAGTTGGGGAAATGTGCAACCCTATTCTCTAAGAACCAAAAATTGATTGCCTGAGCTTCTGGCCTCTCCACACCTGGAGGAGACCACACACAGGAGGTGAAACAGGAGTATCATCAGGTCTGGCTGCCTTGTCTTAGTCAGTGGGGCTTGTTTCTATGTTGTCAAGTACAGGAGTTATAAAACAACTAACTTGACCGAACACTTGAAGAGCAATTGGTCTGAATACAGAAGGAGGTCTGAACACTGAAAGAGGAATTGAATTTAAACTCTGCAGAGCCATTTCTAAGAATACCCCCTTCCTGACGATGCCTCTCTTCTTAGAGCTTCTTGGAGTTCATAGAGTCACCTTCAAAGGGGAGATGGATAAATGGGTGACCACTGTTACAAAACCAGCTGAGAATCTGAGATGTCAAAGTGAAATGGCTTTATAAAAGATCCTTGTTTTTGCTTAGGTTGTACGTCATCTATAGGAGGAAGGAAAAGTTACAATATAAAGCCAGAAACTTGACTGCCCTTTTTTTTGCATGTGAAGGAAATGGCAGAATCTCCCTCAGAAGAGGGAGATTTTTTCAATAATTTTATTTACATTTTTATTTTTTGTTGCACTGGATTTTTATTGATGCACAGAGGCTTTTTCTAGTTGCGGTGAGTGGGGGCTACTTTCTAGTTGTGGTGTGCAGGCTTCTCATTGCTGTGGCTTCTCTTGCTGTTGAGTACAGGCTCTAGGACACAGGGGCTTCAGTAGTTGTGGCTCCCAAGTTCTGGAGCACAGGCTCAAGAGTTATGATGCATGGGCCTAGTTGCTTCACAGCACATGGGATCTTCCTGGATCAGGGATGGAACCCATGTCTCCTGCATTGGTAAGTAGATCCACTGAGGCACCAGGGAAGCCCTGAGACAGTTTTTTTATTCTGGAAAATACCTTGCTAGGATTCCTTGAGTTTGATATGGGAATTCCTGCCCCGTTTCTCAAGAGCTTCCCTATGGCTCAGTCTGTAAAGAATCTGCCTGAAATGCAGGAAAGCTGGGTTCAATCCCTGGGTAAGAAAGATCCTCTGGAGAAGGAAATGGCAACCCACTCCAGTATTTTTTCCTGGGAATAAATTTAAAAGGAGCTAAATCATCACACCTTATATAGAATGGGGACCCTGGAAAAGCCAGAGGGAGATGAGGAGAAAGTCTGGGAAAGTAACAGGAGACAGAGATTGAAAGTGGTGGGAGGACTCCTGGCCGTTTGCTGCCTCTGTTCTTCCATTATTCACAACAGCGTTAGGGGCAGTAGAGGGAATTCAGGGACAGGTTTGGGGAAAGAAAGCATGCCGTTTCCATGTCACCCCTCCTGTTCCCATAGGAAAATAGAAAAAGTGCTATGGGGATAACAAGAACCAGCCAACCAGCCCTCACTTTGGGAGTCCAGACCTCAGTGACAAGGGGAAGGATGAGTGGTTGCTTACCACTTGGTCAGGACTGCAGGCAGGACATTGCTTAGAGGACACAGGGTATGCAAAGACTTCACGGTCTAAAAGGACCTGAGTAGCTTAGAGAAAAACTCTTTAAATTGTGATGGCTCTTCTCAGACATGCTAAGACATTGTTTCTTCACCGTCAAAAACGGGAACTCAAAGAATTTAGTCAGGAAAGACCTGATCAGATCTGTGTCTTCTAAAGAGAGCCCTGGTGCATGCCTTCCAACCATTTGTTTATTCAATCAAACATTACAAATATTCCTTGTGCTCCAATGTGCCAGAATCATATTAGGCACTGGGAATACAGTGATGAATGAATTAGCCCTTGCTATTATGGCACTCACAGCTTGGTTAGGAGATAGATCTTTTAAAATTAGTCACAGAAATTAAAGTTTAATTACAAGTAGTAGAAAATGCTATGGAAGAGGGTCAAGAAATACTTTGAGAATTGTAAGGGAAAACTAATTTTGTTTGGAGGTTGAGTGAGAGTTGGGTCAAGTGTGAGGCCACCCAGCTGAAACCTCACAGATATGCAACCACTGGTCAAGCTAAGAGAGATATAATAGCTATGTTTGGGGGAGCTGGAGGCTTAAAAATCAGGAAACTATTCTAATGGTTCAGGCAGATTCCTGATTCATCATCTACAAAAATTCAGAGGTTTGTCTGTGTTCATCTCCAAAGCCACCTACAGCTCTGCAGGTCTACAGAATTAAGTATCTGCTATGTGTTTGACATTGTGCTTGATGTTGATTGGAAAGGAAAAAAAAGATATGTAGATATGAATCCCCAACAGAGTGAACATCCAATAAATTGTTCACTTTGAACAGTTTGGTTCAGTTGCAGACAGGGTAGCTCTAGGTTTGTTTTTTTGGAGTCTTAACAGAATTCTTAAAGCACTTTTAATAACTTCATGTTGAAATGACAGAACCATCTACCATTCCCCAGGGCCAAACTGTTTCTCAAGTTCTTTCTCATGGATTCCCTCCCATCATGGATGGATGGATAGATAGATACATATTTGAAATTTAGAATGTCATTAGCCAGTTCTCAACATCTATAGGACTCTACTGCTCATCTTTACAGTGGAGATAAATACCTTTATCTCCTTTATCTACCTTTATTGACCATCTGAAGAACTGCCACATAATTGGAGACTACCATTAAGTTACAGAGGCACTGCCTTGCACATAAAAGGCATTCAAAAGTATTTGGATGAATGAATGAATGTATAAATGAACTCTGCCTCAAAATATTTGATTGAGAAACAGAATCAAACGTCTTCCACAGACTCCCCAGGGTTTCAGTCACATCCGTGTGGTTATGGTGCTATTCTTAAGTGCTGTGTATGATGGACAAAAGGTAGGATGTGTTCCCACTCTTTCCTTGCCCACTCTAAAGCAGTCTTGGTCTGCCTACTCTTTTTCTCTCCATCCTTAAAAAACTCCAGAGAGCTTCTCTCCCTGATTTTAAGGGCTTTTATATTCAGAACTAGAAGAAAGGTGAGCAGAAAAATTGAAAAGATGCTCAGATTGGGATTGAGAAATGAGTGGTTTTATTTTTTATTATTCATAGGCTATCCTTTCAGTAATTCGTACACTTGTGCATGGAGAGGATCACAGCATAAATTCCATTTTTTTTATGGACACCATTTAAAATAAACTTTTACTTTGCTTGTTTGCTGATTTACTCACTTTTGCATCCCCAAGAAGAGTTCATTTGTCTGCTGTTGTGTCTTCTTTTTGGAGAGCAAGGTACCAAGCAGGAGCAGTGGGCAAGGGAAGAGGATGGGGAAAGGAGGATTTTAAGCAGCATTTCTTTAGTGCATGAATCTTTAGTGCAAGGAAATTCTGTCTTGGCTGCTGGACTGTTTGAGTAATCAGATCACAGCTTCGGAAAGTGTTCAAGTAGGGACTGCTCCACTCCTGAAGGTACTGGTTCCTCATGACTGCCCTTCCCTTTAGTATGGACAGATTTGAATTTCACAAATGTAAATACTGGAGCTGAGACAGATACAGGGCTCAACTAATGGATACAAGTTATAGAGAGGCATACTTAAACTTAATACATTTTTCTAACAAGTAGAAATAATTCATGAAAGAGTGGGTACCCTATCAAAGTGTTGACAGCATTAATGAAAGAGATCTCATCCTGGGTAGATGGTTAGGCTAATTAACATGGAAGGTCCTCTCCTTCACTAAAAGGCCTCTAAAGTAGACAAGAAATCCAGATTGAATGGAGAAATACACACCCTTTATGTAAACTCAAGATAGAGTCCTTTTCCTTGCCTTACATCTCTAAACCCAGAGTAAATTGACTGCTTTTTCAAGCTGGTTTAACAGTAATTCTGATGGGGATAATGTAGTCTTCAAGGTTCTATTTTTCCCCACATATCAAAAAGGCTCTTCAAACTTGTTAGCCCACAACTACCAGCAAGCTCAGTGTCAAGGTTCACTTTAAATTTTAAAAAAGACAAAGATTTGTTCAAGTATAGTGTAAGTGAACTTGGTTATGGAGTAGTTTAAAGTGTTTGGGAACACCTTCCTTCGTATCCCAGAGAGGCAGGAGGTCTGGCAGTGACTACAAGTTGGGCACCTACTAATCTCCAATATTTGGGGCATGGCAGCAAAAGGCTAAAATGCAAGATTAGATTGAGAACAATACAGTCTGAAGTGAATAGCCAAGGTTAATTAAACTCTTACAGTGCATTGTACTATAGCATGCACTGCCTCACCTAGCTCTCATGGTGACCCTCCCCTTACAAATGAGTGAACAGGAGGGGGGTGAGGGAGGGGAGAGAGAGAGAGAAAGAAGCCCATCAAACATTTCTCAGTATATAGTAGTACAATAATCAAACCTAAGTTTTCAGCTGCTATGCTTAAGGAAAAGAGACACTAAAAATATGATACTTTACAATGCAAAGGATAGACCCAGAAGTAAGAAAATCTACCAGAACTGGCTGGAATAAACCTTGGAAGGGTTCTTGGATAAGGTACAACTTCACCCATTTCAAAGTGTACATGGTTTCCAAATTGGCAAGAGTGGCTATTATGGGATAAAGAATGAGAGTGACTCTTTCTGCTCACCAACAGGACTGGCCTCAGAGGCTTGATTTGGCCAGGAGGCAGTGGAAAGGTCTGAACTCTCTGTGCCCATCCAGTCTGGAAGAAAACTGAGTCTCTGGCACCCTGGAAACATGACCCAGTGGGTGTACATTGTATGATGTTCTGAGTGCTTAAGTTGTTGCTTGGCTCTCCTGACTGGTGTCAGTAGCATTTATACCAGTAGCATGTACAGTAGATCCAGTTTCCACTTAAACTGTAATCATCATGCATTTAAAGCCGAGAATATTCTGAACATTCTAAGAATGCATGTACTCATTTATTGGATGCCATGATTAAAAATAAATTTTTTATTCCTCTCTTCTAAGGCCCTTTAAAACAACTTAGCTAATGGCAATCTTCAGACAGTGTTTCTTAAAGTGGCATCTACATGCCATCTATATTAGAAACATCTCGGACACTGCTTAAAAAGGACCCTATCCCAAACCTACCACACTGATCAGGATAAGGTAGGTTAACCTCCAAGTCTCAGTGACTTGACAAAACCAAGGTTTGTTTCTTCCTCACTTAAAGTTTGCTGCAGGTTTTACCCACTGTTGTTTTCCAAGTAGTAACCCAGGATCCAGGCTGCTGATATTTTCTGGTTCTGTTATCTCAACAAAGGGGCATGAAGAGTTCGTAGCACTCTACCATGCTTTGGCTTGTAACTAGTACAAAAGACCCTCCCTCCTGCAAGGTACTGAGACGTGCCAGGAAACACAAGGACGTAGAGTGAGCAATAAATATATCTGTTACTTTCCATCCTATCCCCCTTTTTCCTATACAGAGAACATATTGAATCTCTCCCTGAGAAATACAACTCAAAAGTCGCTTTGAATAGATGCATGGAGCTCAAAGTTTAGAATTTCTGGGCAGTGGCCAGTAGTCATTACCTGGCACAGATGTGGCTCCTTTTGGGCTAGAGAACTATGAATTAATAAGGTGAGTAATCTGCCACTATCCCACATATAATCCCAGTGTAGGATGATGGAACAGAGACCTGGTAGCTGCAGTCAATACTCCCGTTTGGAGTACTGACTTTAAATACTTTAAAATACATTAAAGGGAGACACATCACAGGTTTGAGGCAATTCTGAGGGGTCCGTGGACAATGGCTATGGTGGTTACCTACCCAAATGTGGGGGAGGTTCCTCAGTGAGACCTTGGTTGTATTCTCTAGGAGTAGAGGGGAAGTCCCTTGTCTGTTACTTCCTGTAGCACCCAGTTCCACCCTCTGGGAAGTTCTTAATATCCCCTGATTTTCCTTTGCTCTGTCTAAAGTGCGTATTGTGGCATATGCCCTCCTTAAGGGCTTTCTAATCAAGGGAGTTTGAGAGCTAAGGGTCATTTTAAGTCTCTTGATTTTTAGACAAATACAACTTTCTCAAAAACTCAGAAGACATTCAGTGCATTTGCTTGCCTGCAGTCTCATGTGCCAGGAACCCCATCCACATATCTTGTTTGAGACATGGCTTTCAAAACTGCCTCATTTCTTTGTTGATTCCTTCAAACTAAATGGCCACACATGAAATCTGATCTTTGCCCTGAGTCATTTGGATCATGTATGTTTCTGGACATTTGTTATTCACAGCCTTTTTGTATCCCATTTCTCCCAATTCGTGGTCCAGTTACAGTAGATTTTGCAATCTTTAAAGGCATCACATTTCTGGGCTCTGTTGCCTTTCATTTCTGCCAGTTCTTTCTAGAGCGTGTCTCTTTTTTTTTCTTCCTTCCTTTTATGGCACTGTGCTGATTGATGCGATTGATGTCCAATAAGTACTATTGATGTTCTGTTTTCTACAACTCTTCCATTGGAGCTGGCAGCTTAGCACACATGTAATCTCCCTCCCAAGTTATCACAGGTGACAGTTCGAACAAAATTTCTTTGTCACTGAATTAACAATATCCACATTTCTATTCTTCAGTATGTTCACTGCCTGTCCTCTGACTGCTGAGTGAATGCTAGATCTTTTAAGACTTTGCTAAAGCAGCCTTCTACCTTGGATGTCTGATTCTGCATTTCTCATAAATTAGTTTATGCTGCAGAAACAAGCCAACCTCCAAGTACCTGTTGCTTAACATTTAAAAGTTCATCTTTTACTTAAAGTCTACCATGAGTCTAGTGACTCCTTCCCAAGCAATGATTCCATCCTTTTTCCATCTTGGAGGTTTATCACTGGAACATATGGCTTCCAGAGTCACCTGACAAAGGGAAAAGGGCATTTAGATATTCGTGCACCAGCTGTGAAACACTTTGGCAAAGTAGTCATGCATGTCACTTCTACTCTTGGCTTTGCCAAACAACCCTAGTTTCTTGCAGTGAACAGGAAGGGTCTCTGACACAACTACTTGATCAAATTCTGAAGGTAGGGCCTGGAATCTAACACAAATGTGGTGTTCAAGAACATTTGTTTAAGGATAAGAGGTGATAGTCCTATGTTATTCATAAAAAACTGAACCTTGGAGGTGGTGCAGTTTACCCAAGTCACACAAATTTAATGACAAAGCTGCTTGTGCCTCTTGTTTCAGGTCACTTCAAACCTGATGTATAAAAGCCCCATCATAATGTAGATCATGTTCTTTTTTCACGATCATAGACTTGAGAAGCCATGTTTTCTCCTCCTCTTCTTTTACTGGGGCCCTAAGAGTTGAAAGAACTGTGTAGGAAAACAGATTAAAGCAGCATGTTAGCAAATTTGAACAAAAGCCAAAAGTACAGAAACAGTGTAGGGAAAACAGTTTTCCCAGAAAAGAGGAAACTGCTTTGATCATGCATAAATTTGTTAATGGTTCAAACCTGTAAACTTAAAACAAGTGAAAACCCCTGAATTAATCCTTTCAGCCTTCAGCTGCACTGAACCGACAGGGTAGAAAGATGTGCATGTACCCAGGTATCCACATGATAATAGCTACGATTTGGGATAACCTTTGCACTTCTGTGGAGCAGACCTCACCTGTGAGTTCATTCTCAAACAAAATCTGCTTCCATACATCTGTTATAAATGTTCACACTTGCTGGGAGTAAAAATATTATTCTGTCAAGGTGAAAGGGATCAGCTTCAGAGTTGAGGGAATTTGCTTTGAAACTTGCAGATCTTATCCTTGGATCACACCACAAAGACAAAAAAAATGTGGGGTGAAAAAAAGGGAAATTCTTCCTTGCTAAGAGGACAGAAATAACTTGAGCTAATTATATTAACCTAAAAAAGTAAGTGAAAATTAATGAGAAATAAGAATTTTAACTGTGGAAATAGCCTCTTCTCTACACGATTGAAATCCTATACCCTTTGGTGGAATAAGCTTAGGTCAGGAGCTAACCCACCAAAATGAAATTCTAGAAATAGAGAATGCTTCAGGCGTCCTGAATCCAGCTGAGTATCTTGCAGTGTTTTCCCAAATTCGTGGGTTCAGTAAAATATGATTTAAATTTTGCCTCAAGCCTTTACTTTTGGAATACCATATGTATTTTTTAACAAATTCAATTTGGATGTTTCTTATTTTCTTGCCCTTTAGCTTATTAAAAAAAATTTTTTTTTAGAAGTCGTTTGTTTGAGAAGCAATCTGATTCTTTTAGAAAAACTTTGGAAGCCTTTGTTGTTGGGATAAGAAGCAAAATTTTGTGTGACCTTGAGTATATACATTAGGAGTGAACTGGAACATTATAGAAGTTTTGGAACCAGAGGATCTTAAACTGTGGACCCCAGACCAGTATCGTCATTATCACCTGGGCCGGGCCCTCTTGCTAAGAAAGGCCTCATACTTGGTTTGATGCTGTTGCCATCTTGAAATTCTTTTTTTTGTAATTAAATTCCAGTGGAAAAAGAGGACAGCAGAATGTTGGTGGGAGTAGATTACCCATTCAAAGATAGTATCCACAGTATCCCATGAGCACAGAATTCCAGGAAACCCCACATGTGTGAGAGTTCAGTAAGATTCGAAGCAAGTATAAGATAAGCATGTTAGGTCCGCAACTAAATCAAATGTGGGAAGTTAGGGAGGTGAAGGGCTATGACAGCCCAGAGAGGTCACACTTTGTATTTGGACTAGAACTTTCTTGGAGCCCAGAAAAAAAGCAATGGCATTCTAAGAACAACAGTCCACCAGGAAACCTCATCATATCTTCTCCAACTTGTGAATTAGCCAACCGCTTACACTTGAAGGAAAGAGAGAAGGCAACCTGTTGTTCCTTATCTTTTCAGAGCTTCGTTACCCATCAGTAACTCAAAAGCGGAGAAAGTTGGTAGAATGCAAATATATTAAGAAGTGAAATTTAAAATAATGGACTCAGTTTTGTGAGGCAGTTCCACTCTTCTGGTTAGAATGGAATATATGTATAGTATGTGTTTGTGTGTATGTATATATGTAGAGAGAGAGAGAAACCATGAAAGATTAAATCATATAATTTTGATGATTCCACAGATGAGTTATGCACTCTTTAAAATTGGCATTGTGCAGTTTACAGGTGGACAGTTAACTTCATGCTCTTAACTTTACTTTTTCTTTAGAACATTAATGGCAAATAAAAAAACCTATGACTAGTTGAGAGGGACCATGGTAGAAAGGAAACAGTTTTATCTCTTAGTGCCTTAATTAATGGCACTTTTCCCCTGCTTTTTGAATGAGGAGCCCAGTATCTTCGCTTTGCTCTGGGTCTTGCAAATTAAATAGCCCTTCCTGAGAACTTACTAGAAATGCAAATTCTCAGGCCTCCTGCCAGACCAACAAAAGCAGAAACTCACCAGGAGGGGCAAGGGAGGAGGACAGCAACATGTGTTTTAACAAGCCTTCAGGTAATTCTGACCCAGGGGCAAATTTGAACACCACCATCTGAATCATTGTCTTAAAAAGCTAAAGAACCCCATGGTTATATTTATCCAGAAGTTTCAGATGTCTCTAATTGCCTTATTTTATCTAGTCTAAGAGGTAGTAGAACGCACCACCACCTGCATAAATGGCCTCAGAGTGTCCATCACAAGGTGATTGTGAACCTCTGCTGTGGAGTCAGACACATCTGGGTTCACTTCAACATAGCCATGCAGCTTTGGGAAGTGCTCTCCAGCTCGCTGATCCTCAGTTTTCTCAGCTACAAAATGGGGATTTTTATGCTGGCCTCAGTGTAACTAAAGGATTTAAATGAGGTAATACATGTAAAGTGTTTAGCGTGGTACCTGGTACATGGTAAGCACTTAAGCAAAAAGCATTACATATTATTATTAATAATAATTCATATGGTCTGTGTTGCTGTTAGCCTTATCTGGGACAAGTCTCTGAGACATCAGTTCAGTTCAGTCGCTCAGTCGTGTCCGACTCTTTGCGACCCCATGAACCACACAGCATGCCAGGCCTCCCTGTCCATCACCAACTCCTAGAGTTTACCCAAACTCATGTCCATTGAGTCGGTAATGCCATCTGACCATCTCATCCTCTGTTGTCCCCTTCTCCTCCTGCCCTCAATCTTTTCCAGCATCAGGGTCTTTTCAAATGAGTCAGCTCTTCACATCAGGTGGTCAAAGTATTGAAGTTTCAGCTTCAACATCAGTCCTTCCAGTGAACACCCAGGACTAATCCCCTTTAGGATGGACTGGTTGGATCTCCTTGCAGGCCAAGGGACTCTCAAGAGTCTTCTCCAACACCACAGTTCAAAAGCATCAATTCTTCGGTGCTCAGCTTTCTTTATAGTCCAACACTCACATCCATACGTCACCTTTGGTTAATTCTTTCTGGGTTGTCCCCTCTGCCTCAGGTTGAGACTAAATCACAAAAGAAATGGAGGAAAAGGTATAATTTCTCTGTTAACTGGTAGAGGGGTGGAAATGGGAAGCAGAGCAGGCTGCTTCTTATTCTTGATTAGGCGTTTGCTTGTCTAAAAATTCTGCCTTCTCATATCATTTTGCCTTACAATTCTAAAGCAGATGAGGAAGTACCTCGTCTCTTGCCTGAATGTTGTAGAGAGAAAGCAATTTCATAGCTAAGACCCTGAGCTTTGGAGTTGGACCCACCTGCACCCAGATTCTGCCACTGGGACTGGGAGATCACAGGTGACTCGCAGATGGGCTAAAGGTCTGCTTCTTCAAATGCAACAGTACAAAGGTGTAGTACAGGCATACCTCCAAGATATTGTCAGTTCTGTTCCAGGTCACCATAGCAAAGAAAGTATCACAGTAAACGGAGTCACAAAATTTTGGTTGCCCAGTTCATGTATAATTTACCTTTTATAGTAGTTAAAGAGCTACTACTATACTGTCATCTGTTAAGCATGTGGTAGCATTATTTAAAAGAGCATGTACCTTAATACAATTCTCTGCTAAAAAAAAAAAAAAAAAAACATGCTAACCATCGCCTGAAACTTCAGTGACTCATACTAGGAACATCAAAGATCATCATAAGAAATGTAATAATAATGAATAAGTTTGCAATATTGCAAGAATTACCAAAATGATACAGAGACATGCAGTGAGTAATGGCTGTTGGAAAAAGGGTGCCAATAGACTCACTTGAAGCAGTATCACCCCAAATCTTCAATTTGGAAAAAAAAAGTATGCAGTATCTGTGAAGGCAATAAAGTAAAGTGCAATCAAATGAAGTCTGCCTGTCCTGTGGAGGTGATGCAAAGAAAGCTCATATGTACTCCCATTGCTCAGTGTCAGGCTCCAGGTGGTCCTTACTATGTGGTTGTGGAACTAATTCACACAAACTCAAGCTCAGCATCTTCCCATCAATGTGTAGCCTGATAACCACCCTGAACCCCTTACTTACAACTGGCATCATAATAACATTCCCTCCTGACCACCTCTAAATCTGAGCTCAAAGAATTATCCATAAGTACTTCATAAATAATTGAAGCTCCAAAGAACATGAGGAAGTTTTTGTTACTGATGTTGCTGTCTTCAAAATGTAGGTGGCAAGAGCCTGCCAAAGATATGTTGTTAACTCATTTCTGCTTTCATGGGAATTCAAAGATGTTGGGGAAATCAAGTCCTATTTATTTCTCTGTGTTTATTGCAACAAGAGAAAGTGTGTTTGAGCACTAAGCTAAAAAGTGATCTAAAAAAAGGCTGATGTTGAGTGTTAAATGTTCTCCTGCTTTTGCTGAGATCTTTAGAAGGAGGAAATGCTCAGAGATGATGCACAGTGAGCATTATTAGAACTCAAATTTGAATCCAGGACTACCTGGGGTTTCCTCAACCCCAAGTGTAGCACCTGATTTGCAATGAGTGAGGCTCTCAGATGGGTGATGGGAGGAATCACTTGCCTTCTGCTGTGCTCACAGCTTAATCCTACCATAGATCCTATTTCCTGAGAGTAGATCTTACCTTCTTAAGTGAGTTTTGCTTTGCAACAGTCCTTCTCCATTCATGAATGTACATGTAAATCACCCAGGAATCATCTTAAAATGTAGATTCTGATTCAGTAGTTCTGTTTAGGCCTGGAGATTGTGCATTTTTATTGATTTAAGTCCTTTCCTTTTTTTTCCTTGATGAGTCTGGCTAAAGGTTTATCAGTTTAGTTTATCAATTTTGTTTATCTTTTCAATCAACCAGATTTTGTTTCATTAATCTTTTATTGTCTTCTTTGTGTCTCTTTTATTTCTGCTCTGATCTTTATAATTTCTTTTCTTCTTCCAGCTTTTGAGTTTTGTTTGTTCCTATCTCTCTAGTGGCTTTAAGTGTAAGGTTAGGTTGTTTATTTGGAATTTTTCTTGTTTCCTAAAGTAAGACTGTATTGCTATAAACTTCCCTCTTAGAACTGCTTTTTCTGTGTCCCATAGGTTTGGATGACCTTTCATTTTCCTTTGTCTATAGGCATTTTTTATTTCCACTTTGGTTTCTTCAGTGATCCATTGGTTGTTTAGTAGCATATTGTTTAGCCTCTATGTGTTTGTGTTTGTAAGTTTTTTTCTTGTTGATTTCTAATCTCATAGCGTGTTCAGAAAAGATACTTGATATGGTTTCAACTTTCTTAACTTTACTGTGGCCCAGCATGTGATCTATACTGGAGAATGTCCCATGTGCACTTGAGAAGAATGTATATTCTGTTGCTTTTGGATGGAATACTCTATAAATATCAATTAAGTCTATCTGGTCTAATATGTCATTTAAGGCCTGTGTTTCCTTATTGATTTTCTATCTGCATGATCTGTCCATTGATGTTAGTGTGGTGTTAATGTCCCCCACTATTATTGTATCACTGTTTTATGGCTGTATATAACATTTGCCTTATATATTGATGAGATCAGGTGCAGTCAGGATGGTGTTTGCCTTATACATTGCCTTATACAGGGTGGTATTTGCTCCTCTGTTGGCTGCATATATATTTACAAAGTAGACTTTAAAATAAAGACTGTTACAAGAGATAAAAAAGGACACTACTTAATGATCAAGGGGTCAATTCAAGAGGAAGATATAATAGAGATTCTGCATTTTTAGCAAGCTTTTCAGTCAGGTCAGTTCAGCTGCTCAGTCCCATACAACTCTTTATGATACCATGGACTGCAGCATGCCAGGCCTCCCTCTCCATCATCAACTTCCAGAGCTTGCTTAAACTCACGTCCATCATGTCGATGATGCCACCCAAACACTTCATCCTCTGCCATCCCCTTCTCTTCCTGCCTTCAATCTTTCCCAGCATCAGGATCTTTTCCAGTGAGTCAGTTCTTCATATCAGGTGGCCAAAGTATTGGAGCTTCAGCATCAGTCCTTCCAAACAAACTTTTAGGTAACACCAATGCAACTGGCCCACAAACACTTTGTGCAGTAAGGCTTACAATTGACGCCCCATTGGGAACTTATAGAATCCACAGGTGAGGGCTCTGTGTTGAAGGAGGAGCCCTGAGCAAGATGAAACCTGTAGGTGGATCCACATTTGGGCAGTGCCTTTGTCCAGCTGGGGTTGGGAGCTTTGGTGAGGTGTTGAGGGACTATATGGAAAGTGGTATTAGAGGTGCCAGTTGGGCCCATGGGTTTAAAGAATGAAGACCTGGTTTCCAGTTAATCCCTTTAAACTGGACACCAAAGGGGCTTCAGGAAGGGATCTCAGATAATACTGTGCCTGGAAAAATATTCCAGCAAAAAGCACACTATGAAACTGCTATAATGATGCCATTACTGCTTAGCACACTTGCCAGCACTCAGCATATGTCCAAAGCCTGACTCTGTCTCCTCTTTTTAAGGCTAGATTTCTGGAATTTAGTATTATTATATTAGCAGTAGTTAGAACATTGGTAGGAGTAATGGTCATGGCAGCAGTTAATATTTGAGAATTTACAGTGCAAAGGATCCTTGTCTTGTCTCATTTAATCCTCATAGCAACCTTACAAGTTAATAACTGTTATTAGCCTCATTTTCCAAGTAAAGAGAATAAAACATAGGAAGTGTTTTAAGTGACCAGGTCACACAACTAATTAATAGATCCTCCACCCATTCCCTCCTCCCCCTTCCCTTGGGGCCTCAGGCAATTTGTGGTCATTAAAGAAATCACTTTATTCCAAAGAAGAAGAGAAGTCACTCAGTAGTGTCTGACTCTTTGCCACCCCATGGACTGTAGCCTGCCAGGCTCCTCCATCCATGGGATTTTCCAGGCAAGAATACTGGAGTGGGTTGCCATTTCCTTCTCCAGGGGATCTTCCTGACCCAGGAATCAAACCCGGGTCTCCCACACTGTAGGCAGACTCCTTACTGTCTGAGCCACCAGGGAAAGGATCCCAGTAAATGTCCAAGTAACATTGAGGACATGGAAAGCCTTTTCCTTCCTAGGCATGGCAAGATGAAGTCGTAGGCAAAGTAGAAAACCCTTACTATTGTGGTAGCAAGCACAGTGTTATATGAACTGACCACCACATCTTCCCCATGAGGGGAAAACACTTAATAAAATCCATGAGGACTTCCCTATGAAACAAGAGAACATTTACCATGAAGCTTCCATGAAATCTCGTATCTGCTACTCAACTGTTCTGCTGGACAGGATCCAGAGTTTTCTGCCTCCTTATTCCAGGATACAGGGCCCAGGATTCATCTCTAGATGGCAAGCGCCTTCATTTCTGTATCTCAACCCTGGCACAGAGCCTGGGTCAAGGGATATGTCAACACATGCCATTAATAGATGAATAAACTCGTCTACTAGTAATGCCCTCACTCTGCTCAGGAAGACTCATGGAAGTTGTGTTGGAGTGCCTTGCTCTGAATGGAGGAGTATAGCTGAGGGCAACAGGGAGCAATGTAACTGATCTATTCCAGTTCCAGGTACTGCCCTCAGGTCTTGGGTGATGATGCTTAGAATGACCCTGTGGGTTCCCTCTGGAGGCAGACAGACCTAGATTTGAATCACATATCTACAAACTGCTACTCATATAACTTTCAGAGAACTTCTCAACATCTCTGAGCCTTGGTTGCTTCACCTATACAATGGAAATCATGCAGCATCTCTGTCTTGTTGAAGATTAAGGAAGATAAAGCATGTGAAGTGTGGAGCATTGTGCTCTTCCTATGGTAACAGGACATGATGGCTACATGACTGTGACAGATGAGCCCCTCCCACAGAGCAGTTGGTGGCAAGCTTTTCTGCAAAGGGCTGGATAATAATCTTATGTTTTGTGGGCTATATATGGTCTCTGTCACAACAACTCAGTTCTGCCACTGAAGTGTGGAAGTAACCTCAGATAATACAAATTGACTCTCATCTTGTTTTTAACACATCATCGAATAGTCTCCTTCTGGTTTTCTTTCCATTTCTTGGCAATGTAAAATACATTCTCAATTTATAGACTAAACAGGAATGGGCAGTGGGTCAGGTTTGACCCATGCTCCATAGGTTGCTGACCCCTGGTCTCATGAGCAAAAAGACAAAGTTGCTGCAAACGCGACATTTCAAAGTGCTGAGAAGGCAGGTTTCTCTTCTGCATGGCAGTGAGAAGAGGAAGATTAAGAACAGCTCTGGAGAGGAGGAAACATGGGAGCTGGGGTTTTCAGAGTAAGTAGCAGTTCTCCAGATGGGACAGATAAGAGAAGGAAACAGCAATTCATAAGAGAATAAAGGATACAAGAAAAACATGTATTTCTAAAGAATTGCTACAAAGGGAAAGGACTCTTGTAGTTTAGCTGACTGTTTTTCTCATTAATTTGATTATATTCTGTGGCCATTACTTGATTTGGGTTGATGGCCACCCCCTTGCCCCCGAGTATACCTTGCATTTGTGTTCCTGCTTTTACCGCCCACCCCCACCCACCCCCCAGCCACCATCACTGCCTCAACCTCCTGAAAGTTCTTCGTAAAAATCTCAGGAAGCATCTATTGACAGATAACATAGCCTTTCCTTTTGGACAGTTTTGTCATTCAAGTCTAAGAATATATGAGCATCTTGAAGTATTAATAATGTCACTCTACTACGCTTTGCTGCTGCTGCTTTAGTAAGTTGATTAGTTGCTTCTCTGTTAAATGTTAACTGAAAATATATTTTAAAAGACATACTTGACGTATAATGCATTGGTTTCAATATTACAACATAACGATCCCATACTTGTATGTATTGTGAAATGATTACCACAGTAAATCCAAATAACATCCATCCCCACACATATTTACAAAATGTTTTTTCTCGTGATCAAATTTTTTAAGATCTATTCTCCTAGCAACTTTCAAATGTATAATACAGTATTATTAAAGAAAAAAGAAAGTGAAGTCGCTCAATCGTGTCCAACTCTTTGCGACCCTATGAACTGTTGCCCACCAGGCTCCTCTGTCCGTGGGGATTCTCCAGGCAAGAATACTGGAGTGGGTTGCCATTTCCTTCTCCAGGGGATCTTCCTGACCCAGGGGTCAAACTGGGTCTCCCACATTGCAGGCAGACTCTTTACCTTCTGAGGCACAGTATTATTAACTATAGTTTAAATACATTTAAGTAGATTTTTTTAAATACTATTTTTATGTCTGTGGGAATCTCACTATGAAAAATTAGCAAAATCTTTTGTCTATGAAATTATGCTTCTGAATTTTTAAGTCAGATCAACAATGGATTGGCTTAAAGATTTTTGACCCATAGCTCAGTCACGTCTGACTCTTTGGGACCCTGTGGACTGTGGCCCACTGCCAGGCTCCTCTGCCCATGGAATTGTCCAGGCAAGAAGACTAGAGTAGGTTGCCATTTCCTTCTACAGGGGATCTTTTCAACCTAAGGATAGAACTGTGGTCTCCTGCATTGCAGGTGGATTCTTTACCATTTGAGCCATCAAGGAAGCCCTTTGGCTTAAAGAAAATGGAGATTATTTGGAATTGTTTTTAAATCTAGGTGCCAGAAAACCATAAAAATTTAATTTTTAATTGAAGGATAATGGCTTTACAGAATTTTGTTGTTTTCTGTCACACCTCAACATGAATCAGCCGCTTAGTATTTCATTCAATGATACCGTATTGAACAGGTTTCCCAGGTGGCTCAGTGGTAAAGAATCCGCCTGCCGATGTACAAGGCACAGGAGACTCGGATTCAATTCCTGGGTCAGGAAGATCCCCTGGAGTAGGAAATGGCAACCCACTCCAGTATTCTTGCCTGGAGAATCCCATGGACAGAGGAGCCTAAGGGCCACAATCCACGGGGTTGCAGAGTAGGACACAACTGAGCATACATGTGTCATATTGAACAGCTTTAAAAGTTGATGAGCATTTTTTTTAAGCTCCATTTTAAAACATCTCTGGTTTTTCAAACCTTTCAGCATCTGAGGCTCAGGAGATTATAGAAAAATAGGGCTTCCTAGATGGCACTAGTGGTAAAGAACCCTCCTGAAGAATTGATTCTTTTATTCAACAAACATGTATTGAGCCCCTACTATGTACCAGACACCTTGAAGGACGCTGACGATACACAAAGACTGAGGCACACTCTGTGCCCCAACAATGAGATAAAGGAACACTTAGCAGTGTGTGGAAGCAGGTCCAAGGCAGGAATTATACCAAAGTCATTAGTAGATCCTTGTGGGAAACTCATTTTCAGCCAGAAGTACTTCTTCTATACTCCTTATTCCATCCAGATGAATCGTGGCAGTTTATAGTGGTAATAAAAATGGTTATTGAATGCCTGCTCTGTGCCAGATTCTGAGCTACTTCACTGTACTATGATATTGAATCCTCACAAGATTCCTTTACTTTATGTTCTGTTATGACCCATTATTGTGCCTGAGATCACCCAGTTACTATGTACTAACCTGACCCAGCCTGGTTCAGCCTGATTCCAAAGCCCATGCTGTTCCCACCACACTATACTGATGATATTTTTTCTGGCACGTGCATCAGAGGTTGAATCATTTAAAAAAAAAAAAAAAAGGAATTGATCCAGTTAATTTTACCTATGGAAGGGCATTAGCAAGTAGCTGACTGCTTAATGTGTGCATCTCTTGATATAGCCATCAGCTGCAGAAATGAACAAGGCCATGCTAAGGTGCGCAAAAATGCAGTTATATGTATAGCCACACACACACACACACAAATAAAGGAGGGAAGGAAATAAGGAGGGTGAGGGGTGAGCTATTCCAGACCATTTCAGTGATTATGCTCCAGTATTGCTTCTGAGTCTAT
This sequence comes from Cervus canadensis, assembly GCF_019320065.1. Classification (NCBI taxonomy): domain Eukaryota; kingdom Metazoa; phylum Chordata; class Mammalia; order Artiodactyla; family Cervidae; genus Cervus; species Cervus canadensis. Next base: position 54,114,885 of record NC_057389.1, read on the forward strand.
TCCAAGGCAATTAGGATTGTTAAATAGCAAGCAATCCTTAACTGATCATACCTGCAAGTATAAAGATGTTGCTCACACATCACTGATAACTGGTTTCCTTAGATTAAATAACCATCTAAGACAAGTTGAGGCTAGCATGGTGTTGGAGATCCACACTCCAAGCAAGAGAAAGGCAGCTGGGGAAGATGGTCTCCTATCAGGAGGTGCAAAGGTAGAAAGTGTGTAGGTTGTCTGTGCTTTTAAGTGCATGGATACCCAAAAGACTTCCTATAGAGAGAACATATTTCTGGGCCTGCTGTCTTAGGAAATGGACTGAGGGTTGGGTCTTCATTGCCTGTTCTCCAAATTAAGACAGCATTAGGACTGAAAGAGAGGATGTGAACTGAGACCTGTTTTTTATGTGTAACACGTCCTGTCACAGGCCTTTCACCTATGGTTTTTGTCACTATGCCAGCAAGCCACCAAGACTTGTCCTTACATGTGGCAGAGGGACCACAACACAACACCAGTTAATTTCTGTGATTAAATTTGTTTGCTAGTGAGTCAACTGAGTGACTATCCATAAAGGAAAAAGAGAACATTTAGTCTTTTTTGATATATATTATCTCTGAGAAGTTTTATTACCAAGAATAATTTGGTAGTATTGCCTGGACAAGCAATACTAAATGAAAGCAGACCCATTTGTCATAGTAATGTATCTAACCTCATGGTCTGTTCCAGAAGAAAAATAACCCATAGAAAGGAAGGCTGTGAGGCTCTGAGATCTTAAGAATCTGCATCAGACTTAAGCATTTTTACTTTCTTCCTTTGAATTTCTACTTAGTGGAAATTATTCAATGATGTAATTTTGTTTTTGGAGAAATTTTAGGAGAAGAGAATGAATATTACAATATTCAGATCCATCTTTACTGCTACTGCCCTCATCCAAGTCACCACCCAGACTACAGTAATGGCCTCTGTTTTCCCACTGCCCTCCCTTCCCCTCAAATACCACTAGATTCCTCATGGGAGCTATGCTAACAACTGTCCCCATCACTTACTATCTGTCTCACTTGATTTATTTCATCATCATTTTAATCTAGCTTATCTGCTGGAGGACCATGGCTGCCTCGTTCACTGTGTCTCCATCTCACACAGGGTCTGGCATATATCTGATGAATAAGCAAATGGATGATAGAATGGGCCAAGCACTGGGCTTAATAATTTACAAATATTTTCTTTTTTAATCTTATGAAAATCCTCTGGAGGAGTTACTATCCTCACTTGGTGAACAAGGAAATGAGGGCAGAGATACAGTCTTGCAGCTTGTATGTAGAAAGTGGAAATTTCCACTTTAAGTGTAGCTGACTCCAAAGTCACTTTTATTTCTACCAAATTGTTTTTCTTCCAGTAGGAAATTTTTTCACAAAAGAGAGGATTTTTGATTTTTTAAATATCCAAAGACATTTGACTCCAGCCTTCAGAGCCTTATGATTTTAGACCAAAGTTCTTAGAATGATATCTTATCCCTTGAATTAAAAAAAATAAAATAAAGAATGAGCTTTCCATTGCTTATTAAATGAACTTGACATTTTTAAGCCCTCTGTCCACACACATGCCAACCCAAAACTATAAGGAGGAATCTACATGCTCGTTAATAAGTGTGCAGTGTTTAGCCAGATAATGGCTATAGTTGATATTCTGCTTATAATTGTTCATGAATTGGCTTCCTGTGCATAAATTAGGGCTGTAGCCTATACATAAGCATCATTTATAAGACCATTTTAGTTTGGGCATACAAAATTTTGGGAGGCACATTCCCAGTATAAATGGAATGATACATATACTGATATACATGTGTAGTGTATTTATATGTATGTGTATATACATGTATGTATGCATACCCACAAATACACATACACACATTTTATGCATAGCTCCAGATACTGTCTCACTATAAAACTGAACATGGTCAAAATTTGTTGCCAAAGAAATACAATTTCCTATTTATTCATTAAATTTATATTTTCATCTCTGTTTTCTAATCTAGTTATTTGAACTGAGCTTTTCTTTCAGGCTTTCATGCCTAATGTCAGTAGTGTGTTTGCCAAAGCATAAGTAAGGTTTCACCCTATTTCGATTTTATAAGAGACTCATGATCCATAATAGCTACACCTATTTGTAGCCTCATTGGATGACATTAAACAAAGCTTTGCCTAGAATATGACATCCCTGACTCGATGGACATGAGTTTGAGCAAGTTCCGGGAGTTGGTGATGGACAGAGAAGCCTGACGTGCATCCATGGGGTCACAAAAAGTCAGACATGAGTGAGCGACTGAACTGAGAATATGGTACCCACACTACAAACAGTATACAAGATGATTTAGGTGATTTGTTCTGTAGGGTAATCAGAGACAAAGGCGGGGATATCAATCTGCTCCATCAGGATGGGGCCAGTCTCAAACTGCAGAGGCCAAAATTCCATTGTATTTATTTATATGGTTACCTTCTACTCATGGCAAATGATATTAGTTTTCTGTTTATGACGGTGATATTTGTTTCCTTTTGGGGTAAATACACCTAAGGAAAAATATGTTGATTTAAAATATTATGTACCTCATTGTACAAGTGGTGTGTGAGGTGGCAAAAATTATTTAAGTCTTAAGCAAATGACTGATAGAAAAAACTAGTGGAGGCAACAGAGTTCTGGGAGTCAGAGTTCACCACTTAATAATTGAGTAAACTTGAGTAAGGTACTTAACCTCACTTAAAAATAGCTGCAGTAACCTCAGAGCTTTTGTCTGTTCAAATGGAAATTATATCAAGTGGAGCATAGCAGATGGGAAATAAATGATTTGTAATGATCATATCTGCTTTTATTACTACTATCGTTAATGAAATGGTGTATGCGGAGCACTTAACACAGAGCCTAGTGTAGAGTACATGCGCAGCAAGAATGAACTAACATTCCCTCATCAACAGCTTCCTTTATAATAGGCCTGCAAATAAACGTATGGTTCATGACTCAGTTTTAGCTGATGCCAATCTAGTGTGTGAATGTTATGTGACTTTTTTTGAGATGTTTGCTTGAAGGCTATGTTGTCTTGAAGCATACACAATTCTGAAAAAGTAACGAACATCTTCTTTTGGTAGTAAGGCCTACAAGGAGTGAAGAAGTTCTGTGAACAGAAAGTAGCTTTCTATAATGTAGAATACATTCTCCTTCTCTTTTTCTTGGGATGAAATGAGTTAAATATTAATTGTCTGTTTACCTGAGGTTCTAAGTGTAAAGGTTGAAACTGTGTCTCAAATTTCTGAAATTCTTTCCTAGAAAGATGTACATATCATGAAATTCAACCACAAATCCAATACAAATTTAAAAAGCTTCTCAGGAAGAAAAATAAATTAAAGGCAACCTGAGAAGATTGAGAAAATAGACACAGGGTTTAATGTTATCTAAGAGCACGGGAAACTAGTTATATTTACAGGATCCCATCTCCTGACCCCTGTGCAGACAGCAAGCAGAGGTAAATGGAATTAGAAATGTGCTGACTTCAAGGAAAACTAGGGAATCAAGAAAATGAGAATTTAACAAGACAGTGACCAGTCTTAGAGAAAACAAAGTAAGAAACTACTAGGAGTGGATGAAGCCTGGCTGAATATAGCAAATCTTTCTCTGAAATTGTGTACTTTATAAATATTTTATTGTGGAAATTGTCCAGCATACACAAAGAAGTGAGAGTGAGTTAACAGTCTTTAACACTACCCAACTTCAATAATAATTAACAGTACACCAATCTTGTTTCCTGTAGCCTCATAGGATATGGGCTCGGAATGGGACTGGAGTATTTAAGGTTGATTTTAGACATGATGTCCATCATAATGACACAAATAATGCAGTATGCATTTTTTAAAAGTCTTTAGTAAGTTTGTTACAATATACTTCTGCTTTGATTTTTTGGCCTTGGGACATGTGGGATTTTAGCTCTCCCAGCAGGAATTGAACCCGCACCACCTGCGCTGGAAGATGAAGTCTCAACCGCTGGACCGCCAGGGAGGTCCCCTGGAGTATGCATTTTTAAATGGAAAGGAATGTTTTGCAGAGTTACTATGTGATTATCACTCCTACAAAATTGACAAATTCCTTTATACCATCTAATACCTTATTTCTCAAGTTGTTTCAAAGATGTCTCTGTAAAAGGTTGGTCTAAATCAGCATTGAAACATGACCACAAGACGCATTTGAATTTTGTCTCCTCAGTCTTTTCTATTACAGCCCCCCTCCTTTAATATCATTGATTTGTTGGAGAAATTGAGTCATCTGTCCTATGTCCCGTTATATATTCTAGATTTGCCTGATTGCTTCATTGTGGTATCATTTAACTTATTCTTTTGTTATCCACATTTCTTATAATTGGTGACTACATTTAGAGGCTTGATTCTAGTTCATTTTTAGGCAAGAATGTTTCATAGGTGGCATTGTCTACTTTCTATTGTATTATATTTTGAGGCATATAATATCTGTTTGCCCCTTTTAGGGATTGAGGGATGGGTTTATAATGCTTTCAGCTTCATCTCTCCTTGATAAACTTTCCCAGGCAGTGTTTCACATAATTTTATCATTGCTTGCATCCATTATTTTATTAAGATTGCAGAATTATGATTATCTCAGTGTTATTCCGAATTAGCTGGAATTCTTCTATAAAGAACTTTGCCTCATCAATCATTTGGTTGCCCTGTAAAGCAAGAAAAATTCTTCATAGATTTCTTTTATCAGTTTTCAAAGCAATAAGGTGGTGTCCTGGAGACAGTGTTGGTTTTTTTTTAATACTATTATTTGTTAGATGAGTTTCAATCTTTTGTAATTATTCTTTTCGGTATTCATGTTGCCCTTGATTAGTACAGTGGAAACACCTTCTGGTTGACCCCTGTGTCTTTTGGCATTTTCCCTATTATTCTTTGATGGCTTCCTTGGTTACTACCCCAGGCATAAGCCAATTTCCCAGGCTTATCTCATTCATTTCCTGTTCAAAACCTAGACTCAGCCTTTTCTAAGAACTCTGGTTCCTTTTAGAGAGGCAGAGAATTAAGAGACCACAATTTGAGCGCTAGGATTGCTCATCATTCTGGACAATCATTGCTTTTAAGTGTTTTCATTAGACAAAGCTAGGGCATAAAAATGAGGAAATAAATCATGATTTCCTACTGATATTTTCAAATAATATTTAAAGGAAGGGTTTTTTTTGCTTGATTTCATACTTGCATGTATTTCCTTTTATGTTATAGGTTGTTACATATTTGTTTTATTTTATAATAACCTTTAATAATTAGAAAGTAAGATTACAGTATTACCACTGATGACTCCAGAATACAAAAGTTGGTTTGTTTGCTTGTTTAAGAAGAAAAGGCAACATTAGTAACATACATGAATTAATTTGAAAAGCTATTCATATATATGAGATTCTGAATTTGCTATGTCACATTAATAAGAATTGTATCAGTCTCAAAATTTGGTTACTTGGTTTACTGGTTTTTAGAAGACTATACCAAGATATGGAAGCTATAAAAATGACCAACCCAATTTATTCTAACTGCTTGGGTCTCACTCCACTGCCCTGTTCGCCCATCTGATAACACTACTGCATACACATCACAAGGGTAGGATGCTGTCTTTTATTACCCAGTATATTATGTAGCGCCTGGCACAGTGCTCATAGTATTCACGTACAAATCAATCATCCTACCTGTTTTAGGGGAAGTCACTGAACCAAGTGTACTGAAATAATCATCGATGACAACAAAGTAGACACCTGCTTCTTCATATTCTCTACCATTGTTTCCAAGCAAAAATCACAAGTGTTACTTAAAGACCAAGAACTGAAAGAGCTCTTAGAAGCCTAATTCAATCCCTTCCTTTCTCAAATGAGAAGTTGAGCCATAGATGCAGTCATTTCCCCCAAATCATCCAGCTTATTCCTGGCAGAACTAAAACTGGGATCCAGAGCCCCTGTTTCTTGGTCTGAAATGCTTTCTACTCATTTACACAGTGGCCTGCTTTCTCACCCTTCCCTACATCCTCTCTGGACTAGCACTTTGATAAAGCAGGTAGTGTTAACATTTTAGTTTACTTCCTTTCAGAAGGTATGAATACTTTCACTCTCATTAGGCTCAGATTACTGGTGAATTCAATTTAACATGCTATTCTTTCTTGTTCTAATAGAAGACATTCAGTTCAGTTCAGTACAGTCCCTCAGTAGTGTCCGACTCTTTGCGACCCATGAATCGCAGCACACCAGGCCTCCCTGTCCATCACCAACTCCCAGAGTTTTCTCAAACTCATGCCCATCGAGTCGGTGATGCCATCCAGCCATCCCATCCTCTGTCATCCCCTTCTCCTCCTGCCCGCAATCCCTCCCAGCATCAGGGTCTTTTCCAATGACTCAACTCTTCACATGAGGTGGCCAAAATATTGGAGTTTCAGCTTCAGCATCAGTCTATCCAATGAACACCCAGGACTGATCTCCTTTAGGATGGACTGGTTGGATCTCCTTGCAGTCCAAGGGACTCTCAAGAGTCTTCTCCAACACCACAGTTCAAAAGCATCAATTTTTCGGCACTCAGCTTTCTTCACGGTCCAAATCTCACATCCATACATGACCACTGGAAAAACCATAGCCTTGACTAGACGGACCTTTGTTGGCGAAGTAATGTCTCTGCTTTTTAATATGCTGTCTAGGTTGGTCATCACTTTCCTTCCAAGGAGTAAGCGTCTTCTAATTTCATGGCTGCAATCACCACCTGCAGTGATTTGGAGACCAAAAAAATAAAGTCTGACACTGCTTCCACTGTTTCCCCATCTATTTGCCATGAAGTGATGGGACCAGATGCCATGATCTTAGTTTTCTGAATGTTGAGCTTTAAGCCAACTTCTTCATTCTCCTCTTTCACTTTCATCAAGAGTCTTTTTAGTTCCTCTTCACTCTCTGCCATAAGGGTGGTGTCATCTGCATATCTGAGGTTATTGATATTTCTCCCAGCAATCTTGATTCCAGCTTGTGCTTCTTCCAGCCCAGCATTTCTCATGATGTGCTCTGCATATAAGTTAAATAAGCAGGGTGACAATATACAGCCTTGACCTACTCCTTTTCCTATTTGGAACCAGTCTGTTGTTACATGTCCAGTTCTAACTGTTGCTTCCTGACCTTCATGCAGATTTCTCAAGAGGCAGGTCAGGTGGTCTGGTATGCCCATCTCTTTCAGAATTTTCCATAGTTATTGTGATCCACACAGTCTAAGGCTTTGGCATAGTCAATAAAGGAGAAATAGACGTTTTTCTGGAACTCTCTTGCTTTTTCGATGATCCAGCAGGTGTTGGCAATTTGATCTCTGGTTCCTCTGCCTTTTCTAAAACCAGCTTGAACATCTGGAAGTTCACGGTTCATGAATTGCTGAAGCCTGGCTTGGAGAATTTTGAGCATTACTTTACTAGTGTGTGAGATGAGTGCAACTGTGTGGTAGTTTGAGCATTCTTTGGCATTGGCTTTCTTAGGGACTGGAATGAAAACTGACCTTTTCCAGTCCTGTGGCCACTGCTGAGTTTTCCAAATTTGCTGGCATGTTGAGTGCAGCACTTTTACAGCATCATCTTTCAGGATTTGAAATAGCTCAACTGGAATTCCATTACGTCCACTAGCTTTGTTCGTAGTAATGCTTCCTAAGGCCCACTTGACTTCACATTCCAGGATGTCTGGCTCTAGGTGAGTGATCACACCATCGTGTTTATCTGGGTTGTGAAGATCTTTTTTATACAGTTCTTCTGTGTATTCTTGCCACCTCTTCTTAATAGCTTCTGATTCTCTTAGGTCCATACCAATTCTGTCCTTTATCAAGCCCATCTTTGCATGAAATGTTCCCTTGATATCTCTAATTTTCTTGACGAGATCTCTAGTCTTTCCCATTATGTTGTTTTCCTCTATTTCTTTGCACTGATCACTGAGGAAGGCTTTCTTATCTCTCCTTGCTACTCTTTGGAACTCTGCATTCAAATGGGAATATCTTTCCTTTTCTCTTTTGCTTTTCACTTCTCTTCTTTTCACAGCTATTTGTAAGGCCTCCTCAGACAGCCATTTTGGTTTTTTGCATTTCTTTTCCACGGGGATGGTCTTGATCCCTGTCTCCTGTACAATGTCACGAACCTCCATCCATAGTTCATCAGGCACTCTATCAGATCTAGTCCCTTAAATCTATTTCCCTCTTCCACTGTATAATCATCAGGGATTTGATTTAGGCCATTCCTGAATGGTCTAGTTGTTTTCCCTACTTTCTTCAATTTAAGTCTGAATTTGGCAATAAGGAGTTCATGATCTGAGCCACAGTCAGCTTCCAGTCTTGTTTTTTGCTGATTGTATAGAGTTTCTCCATCTTTGGCTGCAAAGAATCTAATCAATCTGATTTCAGCGTTGACCATCTGGTGATGTCCACGTGTAGAGTCTTCTTTTGGTTTGTTGGAAGAGGGTGTTTGCTATGACCAGTGTGTTCTCTTGGCAAAACTCTATTAGCCTTTGCCCTGCTTCATTCTGTACTACAAGGCCAAATTTGCCTGTTACTCCAGGTGTTTCTTGACTTCCTACTTTTGCATTCCAGTACCCTATAATGAAAAGGACATCTTTTTTGGGTGTCAGTTCTAAAAGGTCTTGTAGGTCTTCATAGAGCCATTCAACTTCAGCTTCTTCAGTGTTACTAGTTGGGGCATAGGCTTGGATTACTGTGATATTGAATGGTTTGCCTTGGAAACGAACAGAGATCATTCTGTCATTTTTGAGATTGCATCTAAATACTGCATTTTGGACTCTTGTTGACCATGATGGCTACTCCATTTCTTCTAAGGGATTCCTGCCCACAGTAGTAGATATCTGAGTTAAATTCACCCATTCCAGTCCATTTTAGTTCACTGATTCCTAGAATGTTGACGTTCACTCTTGCCATGTCCTGTTTGACCACTTCCAATTTGCCTTGATTCATGGACCTAACATTCCAGGTTCCTATGCAGTATTGCTCTTGACAGCATTGGACCTTGCTTCTATCACCAGTCACATCCACAACTGGGTATTGTTTTTGCTTTGGCTCCATCCCTTCATTCTTTCTGGAGTTATTTCTCCACTGATCTCCAGTAGCATATTCAGCACCTACCGACCTGGGGAGTTCCTCTTTCAGTATCCTATTATTTTGCCTTTTCATACTGTTCATGAGGTTCTCAAGGCTAGCATACTGAAGTGGTTTGCCATTTCCTTCTCCAGTGGACCACATTCTGTCAGACCTCTCCACCATGACCCATCTGTCTTGGGTGGCCCCACACGGCATGGCTTAGTTTCATTGAGTTAGACAAGGCTGTGGTCCATGTGATCAGATTGGCTAGTTTTCTGTGATTATGGTTTCATTGTGTTTGCCCTTTGATGCCCTCTCACAACACCTACCGTCTTACTTGGGTTTCTCTAACCTTTGACGTGGGGTATCTCTTCACGGCTGCTCCAGCAAGGCGCAGTCACTGCTTACCTTGGATGAGGTCACCCCTCCTGACCTTAAATGTGAAGTAGCTCCTCTCAGCCCTCCTGTGCCCATGGAGCCGCCGCTCCTCGACACGGGGGTAGCTCCTCTCGGCCACCACCCCTGACCTTAGACATGGGGTAGCTCCTCTCAGCCGCCGCCCGGATAGAAGACATTAAGAGTGATCAAACCAGTTGTCACAGACAGTTTCGTGTTCATCTCTAATTTCAGTTTCTATTAAAATGCAAAGTATAATACTGCTAGAAACAGTAATAAATTATTACTCTAACACTGGAAAAAAATATTCAGTGAATTAAAAAACCATTTGATGAACATCTACAGACTTCATACTTGATTTCCTAATTTTATACTTCAGATAAAAAATTCTGAAGTTTGCTTATTAATCTTTGTTCTTGATTACCAATTGTCATCTGACTTTACAGCATAATAGAGGACTGGCTGTTCTCCCTCTTCATTAAGTCCAAGTTGTAACATCTGATCACTATTAGGAGGCCTTATAGGCACAATGGCTTCATTGCAGTTCCATGCCCAGAAAAAGCTCAAAAACTCTCTTAAATCATGAGATATTGAGCAATGTGGTGACTGCATTTTCGTATTGTACTTATTTTGCATTTGAATTTTTAATTGCTTTGCTAGTACTTTAAGTACAGATAAGATACTGAAATTTCAAGCCACTTTAAAACAAAGGTTACAGAGAGTGTGTGTGTGGTTTAGTCACTAAATCATGTCCAAATCGTGCAACCCCAGGGTCTGTAGCCTACCAGGCTCCTCTGTCCGTGGGATTCTCCAGGCAAGAATACTGGAGTGGGTTGCCATTTCCTTCTCTAGGGGATCTTCCTGACCCAGGAATTGAACCCGGGTCTCCTGCATTGCAGGTAGATTCTTTACCTACTGAGCTGTGAGGGAAGCCAGGATAAAGAGTATTTCTGTGCTAATTAGGTAATGCTACCATTTGAATGGTGATGAAAATGACTGTGGTATATTAAAAAAATATATGGACTATTCTTTGAATTCCATCTATGATAGGTCATATTCAGGTGCTTGTTTTTACTTCAGTTTCCTATAAAGTCTCAACATCTTAATCTCGTCCAGGTAATATCAGTTCAGTTCAGTCACTCAGTTGTGTCCGACTCTTTGTAACCCCATGGACTGCAGCACGCCAGGCTTCCTTGTCCATCACCAACTCCCGGGGCTTGCCCAAACTCATGTCCATAGAGTCGGTGATACCATCCAACTGTCTCATCCTCTGTTGTCCCCTTCTCTTGGCTTCAATCTTCCCCAGCATCAGGGTCTTTTCAAATGAGTCAGTTCTTTGCATCAGATGGCCAAAATATTGGAGTTTCAGCTTTAGCATCAGTCCTTCCAATGAATACTCAGGACTGATCTCCTTTAGGATTGACTGGTTGGATCTCCTTGCAGTCCAGGGGACTCTCAAGAGTCTTCTCCAACACCACAGTTCAAAAGCATCAATTCTTTGACACTCAGTTTTCTTTATAGTCCAACTCTCACGTCCATACATGACCACTGGAGAAACCATAGCCTTGACTAGACGGACCTTTGTTGGCAAAGTAATGTCTCTGCCTTTTAATATGCTGTCTAGGTTGGTCATTGCTTTTCTTCCAAGAAGCAAGCGTCTTTTAGTTTCATGGCTTTTAGTTTCTTTTTTCTTCTAATACTTTATCAGTTTCATTCTTTAAATATGTATATTTAAATCTTTGAGCTGTCAAATGGAAGAAGTAATACAGCCTTAATATTTTTCCAAAATGGTTAGTCAGTTTTTCAAAATCATTTACTTGGATAATCTGTTTTCCTCTCTAGTTTGAAAAGCCTTTCTTTATTATATACAAACTGAAACTACATGGAGCTTATTTCTAGGCTCTGCAACATTTACTGTTTTGTCTGCCTGTCCTAGAGCAAAACTGTTTGATTGCTATGGTTTTTATGTTTAATTTTAGTCACTGAATCTCCTGTTTATCAGATTTTCAGTTTACCCTTTTAAATTTAATTTTTATTTGATTTGGTTTTGTTTATTTTTCAAACCAGCTGATCAAATTGTGAAAAAAAAAAAAAAGTGCTCAAGCAAGCAAAAAAGAGACAGAGAAAGGAACGTTACTATTGTGATTAAGATCACTTTTTTTAAAAAGTCACTTTTAATTGATCAATTTAGGGTGAATTAATATCTCTACAATATTAAATATTTCTGCCCAAAATGGTAGTATAGTTTCTATTTATTCAGTTTTTCTTTTTGAGAGTAGAATTTAAAAATTTTCTTTATATATATTATACAGGTTTTGCTAAGTTTATTTTAGATGTTTTATTTTTTTATTTTTATAAATGGAATGTGTCTGATCCTTTTATATTTATTAGAATATAAGTGACTTTTCTTGAGGCAGGTTATACCTACTATCTATTAACATTTTTTATTGGATATTGAAGTCTATCAAATGAATTTTTGGCCCTTGTACAAAGATGATCAAATGATCATCTTTGGATCGTATTGGATCTATTATTATTATGGTTCTATTGGATCTATTATTATTATGGTTAATGATATTTTTAGATAGGCTGTTGTTGGACCATCCTTGCATTACTTGAATATATCCCACTCTATTAGGATGTATTATGCTATAAATATTCTGCTTGGTTCTATTTGCTAATGTTTTAATTGAGAGCAATTTTGAGTTTTCCAAACTATCAAGAGCCATACCTATATATTTACTCTTTATACTGAGCACATAATACCTAGCCCTGTGTCTGAAGCAGAGGAAATTCTCAGTAAATATTTGTGAAAAGCAGGGTGGTTCCACGAGTCACGTGATTTGATTCTCTTAACTCTTCTGGTCTGTTCTAGAAAGAGATTCCACCACTAACAGCTGACTAAAGATCAGTGAGTTGGTCTTGTGAGGATCTCTCCAGGTCCTTTGAAAACTTCTTTGTGTGTTCACCTGATCTGATTACTCAACCTTTTTAGGTCCTTTCACCCTGTTATGACTAGACATGTTTTTTCCCTTGAGCAAGCTTCCAGACATCAGCAAAGACATCTCTGACATGAGCAAGCCTAAATTTTCAGAACAAACTGTTTTGTATTATCATGAGGCACTGCTCGAGTGTCTGATGTGGACCAAATCCATGTGAGCTAAGAGAAGAGCTTGAGCTTGACCTGGCAGATACTGGTGTTGGCTCAGTGATCACAATGTAATTGGCATAGCTATTACCTGGCCAGGGTTCCAGGCAGCCAACCAGAAGCCCACCAATATAATTCCTGTAGGTGCTTTTCCCCCCACCCCCCACTTTCTTCTCGTTAGCTTTCAGCAACGACAAATTAAATCCTGTCTTTTGGTGGTTCCACGAGTGTTTCCATTCATCTCCAAAGAGTTCAGTGGCCTGGGTGTGTGGGAAGTTCTCTAAGAAAAGTCACATGTGGAAACCAGAAGGGCAGAAGAAATACATGGCCAAAGGTTATTTTGTGACAAAACAGCTGTGATGATAGATGCTACAAATGAGCAGTTACTAATTATGACCAACCTGCTCACCCGCAGTTACTCTGGTACTCTGTTTCCTGTATTCTGCTGCATTTTCCCCCAACCTTTCCCCATAGCATCTTTCTTAGGTCACAAAATTGACTCAAAATCTCAAAAATTTCCATATATCTACTTTTTTTCTTTTTCAGTGTTCCATATTTCTATCTAGTTAGCCTCTTTTGGTGTTTCCTGTAGCCAGTTATATCTACTGTTTGATTTATGGCAACACTCACAGGAGTCTTGTACCCAAACATATAATACTTCAATTGCACTGACTATTCAATTTAAAATTCTCTTTCCAACTAAATGTGACCTATTGTTGGTTATTACTGATTTAATAGGTAAGAGCATATTTAACAAAATTAGATCAAAATACTAGGTTATTGACTTTCACATCATCAACTCAGAGCTAGCATAGGGGCAATTCATACTGCTGAATAAATAGATAGGTTATTTGATAGCCTAGTGCAATGCTTATTTCCTTCCTAGGTTGAAAACCACATAAATTCTAGGGCAAGTACTTTTATAATCTAGAATATTCTGAAATGTAACTGTATTGGCATATGTTTGTAGACTTCAAGAGGCTAAGCATTTCTTTTCCCTATAAGGTCAAAATAAAATGCATTATTGAGTTGGTTATTGGGATAACTAAAGCTGCAAATGACTCTTATAAGGAATATCCTGATAAACTGGTGATTTTAGAGCCAAACAGTTATTCTTTAAAACTATACTTTTGAGCGAAAATTACCTGCTTTGTTGATGTGGATCACATTCGCTGAAAGCTTCCCAAATTTTTGCTTCACTTTGTGGGGCAGACTTGGCATGGGAATACATAGTATATTTCTTCTAAGAAAATACATAGTATATTTCTCCTAAATATGCATAGTATATTTCTTCTAAGTTCTTCAATTTAAGCAAGAACCACAATCAGCAGATGATCTCTATTGAATCATTTCTTCTTCAAATATGATACTTTGCTATACAGTGCCAACTCTCACTTTTTCCACATTACATAATCCTCTCTGTTCCCTAGTATTTCCATGTAGCCATTCTATAAGTGGAACCAGGAGTGTGGTTTGGTTAACACTTCCCGTTGATACTGGTGGATTACATGATAGCGGGTACCTTGTTGTCTAACAACTTTATCCTACTGACCTCAGTATGGGTACCACTTGCACAAATGCATCTTCATCACTGAAAGGATTGTTGTTGCCTTGTTCCTGATGATCCCTAGTCATGTTTAGTTCCCTGATGAGGCTTCTGATTGAATGTAATGATTTAGTCTGAAGTTGAATCATAAACATTCCATAAGTTAATCCAAATGTCCTTATTTTCTAACTCTTGTCACTGGATCTTGAACCAGGCAGCTTGATGTAGCGTCATTGATGGAGAATGAGACACTATTTTCTCATCAACCTAAATATAGGCATTAAAATTTACTTGGGTATTTTTGCTGTCAATTTTCTTTTATAATTTTCATCAAAGTTAAGTTTCCACAACAATAAGAACAAATAACTTGCTTACTTTATGTCAAGCTTTTAATACACTTTATCTTTTTTAACTGTTACAGTAATACTATGAGGAAGATATCAATATTATCCTCATTTTGGGGGCTTCTCTGGTGGCTTAGATGGTAAAGAATCCTGCAATGCAGGAGATCTGGGTTCAATCCCTGGGTTGGGAAAATCCCCTGGGTTGGGAGGAGGGCATGGAAACCAACTCCAGTATTCTTGCCTGGAGAATCCCCATGGACAGAGGAGCCTGGCAGGCTATAGGCTATGGGGTCACAAAGAGTCGGACATGACTGAGCGACTAAGCACAGCACATGAGGAAGATATTGATATTTTCCTCATTTTTTTAGATAGGAAAGCTGAAATTTAGTGAGATTCTTCTCTTGTGACAACTCAAACATAGCTAAGTAACACAGCTGTGACTCAAACACAGGTTTGATTCTAAATTATAGGCACACTGTACTGACTCAGTAGGTTAAGAGCCAGTGGTAAAAATGACACATCTGTATCTAAAAACTCATCCTGTTTCCCAAATTACAGTTAGCATTACCAGTTTTCAAAATTCTCAACTACCAGTGACAACTCCCAGTGACAAAACATTGAAACCATATCAGGTCTCTGAATTAACTTGAATCAGATGAACGACCTCTTAATGGTATATTGTTCATCTTAAGAGTAAGTAAAAAAACTGCCTAATGGGAATTCAAATTTATTTAACAATAGTTATCAGTGTAAAAGACCCTGATGCTGGGAAAGATTGAGGGCAGGAGAAGGGGCTGACAGAGGATGAGATGGTTGGATGGCATAATAAACACAATGGACATGAGTTTGAGGCAAACTCCGAGAGTTAGTGAAGGACAGGGAAGCCTGGCATGCTGCAGTCTGTGGGGTTGCAAAGAGTTGGACACAATCTAGTGACTGAACAACAACAACAATCAGTGATATTAGTGAGTGTTTACCTAATCACTGAAACCAGCCTCCCCTGACATAGGTACTTTGTTATCCACATGTAAGGTGAATTAACTGGGATTTTACTTGGAGGAAGCTGAAACTCAGAGTAATTTCTAAGTTACACTGTCAATAAGCAATCAAATGGATTTAGTCCAGAAATGTCAAACTCCAAAGATAGTCTTTGGGTTTTTTGCCTTTGTACCTCAGAAAAGAAACTATAGGTAAAACAATTTGACATTGTTCAAAGAAGGAACATTCTTGACACTCTTGAGTTACCTATATAGCTACTAATAATCATAACAACTCTAATAGTAATAACCATGGGGGTTAACATTTCTGGGATAACTGGAAATTCTGAGGGTTGACTCACTGCAAAGCACTTTGCACGTATTATCTTACTAGAGACTCACAGTGACCCTGGGCTGTAGGTACTGGTAATACCCCCATGTTTTTAGCTGAGGAAAGCTAAATGGCCCCAGGCCACAGGGTAGTACAGGGGAGTTGGAATTAACATCCAGATTAGTCAAGTGCAAACCCCCGCTTTCAACCTTGACACTCACTGCTGCTGGGTAACAGAAAATGTACAGGGTCTCCCTAAGTCTCCCTAAGGAAGTATGAGAGATTTCTTGGCTCTTTCTGCTGTTGAAAAACTACTTCTGTCTTAAGAATTTTTCTGTTCACGTGAATTCACCTTGACATCGGGCATAATATTGGAAGAGAAAGCATCTATATGGATAGGAAGTAGCCAGAGAGAGACAGCCCACTCTTTTTTAAAAAAAAAAAAAAATAATTCTATTCAAATATAGTTGATTTATGATATGTTAATTATGTGTTAATTTCTGCTGTACAGCAAAGTGATTCAGTTATACCTATATGAATACATTCATTTTTATTTTTTTATTATGACTTATCACGGGATACTTAATATGGTTCTCTGTGCTATATAGTAGGACCTCATTGTTTATCCATCCTATATATACTAGTTTGCATCTGCTAATTCCAGACTTCCAGTCCATCCCTTCCCCCTTGGAAGCCACAAGTCTGTTCCCTATGTCTATGAGTCTATTTCATAGATAAGTTTGTTTGTGGAAAGACAGCCCACTCTTGTTTGCATTAACCTAGGAGGGGGTAAATTCACATTGGGTGGGCCATACCCTGAAGCAGAAATGAGTGAAACTGGGATCAACAACAAAGGGAGATGGGAGGCAGGTGTTACACACGGTGTTCTCCACCCAACTTGTCTACAGATCACAAGTTGGCAGGCACTCTTGATCCAGTTTAGTGGTGCCAAGCATAGTATCTAAACTCTGCAGCCACCCTGACTGCGTGGACTTACTGCTCTTGCAAACCATTACAGTTTAAAGTGGAATGAAAATTATTCTGGGAACACTGGCTCTGTTAACTGTGAAATCATTTGTGTTTGACTCACTGGAGGAGAGCTTAAAGGTCCCTGAGCTCCATGACTTAAGATTTATGTTCCAGCCTTTCTGTCCCTGCTGGCTGGAGGTGAGAGAATAGGGTAACAAACGGTGATATATCTCCCAGGGGCCAGGGAATGCCCTTTTTTGTTACTTTGTTGGCTTGGGATGGGGGAGCCAGATAACCAAGCTTATTAAAATTACTTGATACAAAACCAGAAATGGTTTCTGGGTGAGATAGAAGGAACTCCTGTTGGTCATGTATACAAAGTTCTCTGCCTGGACTTGGTGACCACTGTTCTGTTGCTTAAAGAATTCTTATGCTTCTTTCTGTATTCTCCTTACTGGTTCAGACCAGTGGTTTCATATGTGCTCTTCAGTTCATAGAAGCTTCCAAGAGATGCTTAAAGGACATTTGAGGGGTCAGGGATATAGGATGGGGCTTCAGTCAGGCCCCTGCTACAACTAAAGCATCAAGCAGATTTTCTTCTCTGTTTCCTGGAATGGATTTCTGCTAGGGAATGCTTTTATTGCCCCACTTTTTAAAAGAGTACCCTGATTTTCTTCTAGAAATCTATGACCCCCTGTCCTCTGCCAAATGAAGGAATGAGTGTGTATGAGACTCAGGCCTAGTCAACCAGGGTCTCTGATCCATCTCATCAGAGATGATCCCAAAAAGGGCACCCGGCCTGCTTGGACCAGTGAGCACTGGGCTGCCCAGGCCCCAGTCTAGGGGTATCCCTTTCTAGCTCTCTTGATATGATATATCTGGAGCCTCAATTTCTTCATCCATAAGTTAGGGCTAATGTTATTTATACTTATAATAGCACCTGTCAGGTCATATACATTTTATAAAACATGAACTATAAAGAAAGCTGACCACTGAAGAATTGATGCTTTTGAACTGTGGTGTTAGAGAAGACTCTTGAGAGTCCCTTGGACTGCAAGGAGATCAGTCCTAAATATACATTGGAAGGACTGATGCTGAAGCTGAAACTCCAATACTTTGGCCACCTGATGCAAAGAACTGACTCATTTGAAAAGACCCTGATGCTGGGAAAGATTGAAGGCAGGAGAAGAAGGGGACAACAGGATGAGATGTTTGGATGGCATGACCGACGCGATGGACATGAGTTTGAGGAGGCTCCAAGAGTTGGTGATGGACAGAGAAGCCTGGCGTGCTGCAGTCCATGGGGTCACAAAGAGTTGAACACGACTGAGCAACTGAACTGAACTGATTATTTATGAACCTGTCAGGGTAATTTATTGCTGAGTTTTACAAGATTATTTTTTCCATTTATCAATTACCCTGTCCTTCCCAAATTAAAATACTGCATTTCCTCATTTTTCAAGCCTTTTCTCTCTCCACCAATTAAATCCCTATCTAGTTTGCTTTTGTTTCTCTTCTAATCCCTCTCATGCCTGTTCCTGATGTTATCCACATGCAGGAGGGACCTGAAGAGGGTTCTACTGATTTTGCATGCTTACAGTGTCACAATGCCTACTTGATGATTTCTCCATCTTTTCATGCACCTTCACCCTCAGGATGAGGGTGCACCTTCACTTGCAGGTGTAACCATGGTTGGGTACACTACTTGCTTCCCTGACTGAAATGTTTTTGTTTTATTGAAGTAGAGTTGATTTACAATATTATATTAGTTTCAGGTGTACAACATAGTGATTCAGTTTTTTCTATAGATTATACTCCATTTATAGTTATTATAAAAGATTGGCTATATTCTCTGGGCTGTTCAATATGTCTTTGTAGCTTATTTATGTTATATATAGTAGTTTGTACCTCTTGATCCCCTACCGCTATATTTCCCCTCCTTCCTTTCCTCTCTTCACTGGTAACCACTAGTTTGTTCTCTATGCCCGTGAGTCTTTTTCTTTTTTGTTATTCATTTGTTCATGTAACTTTTTTAGATTACACATACAAGAGATAACATACAATATTTGTCTTTCTCTCTTACTTCACTTAAGCATAATAACCTCCAGGTCCATCCATGTTGTTGCAAATGGCGAAATGTCATTCCTATTTATGGCTGAGTAGTATTCCATTGTGTGTGTGTGTGTGTGTGTATGACCACGTCTTTTAAAATATATCCAGCACTACTTTGGATTTACTTCAGTTTACTTCCATTTTGTCTTCTCCACATTTTTCAAAGCCTCTCGATCAACCTTTTTATTCCAGTTGATAAGCTTTTACCATTTCTTTGCCTAAGAGATTTTCAGGGCAGAAAAAGAAAAAAAAGAAGCCCTTTGAAGACCAAGGCTCCTCCTTTCTTGTAAAAGTTGAAGCTCTCTGAGGAGATGATGCTAAATATCCTCAGGAAGGAAGTGGGAGAGGGTAGACAGAGGAATACCCTTGAGGATAAGTTGAGAGAAAGGAGACATGTCTCTGTACCCAGGAAAGGGAAAGTCAGATGGCCATTGAAGGCCCCACCCCAAGGATAGGGCAGAACTCAGACGGGGGCTTCTGCCAGGTACACCAGAAGGAGCTGACCCTCTGGGCAAGGGTTCTCCAGCCTTGATAGAGTTTCTGTTCATGAGTGACACACAAAAATAGACTGCAGGGCTTGAAGAGAATTCAGATGTACAACATAGTGATTCAGTTTTAGTGAGGATGTCAACAGTAACTATGATAAACTGGTCTGAGGTTGTGCTAAGTCGCTTCAGTCATGTCCGACTCTTTACAGCCCCATGGACTGTAGCCCGCCAGACTCCTCTGTCCATGAGATTCTCTAGGCAAGAATACTGGAGCAGGTTGCCGTGCCCTCCTCCAGGGCATCTTCCCAACTCAGGTATTAAACGTATTAAACCCATGTCCCTTGCATCTCTTATGTCTCCTGCTTTGGCATGCAGGTTCTTTAACACTAGTGCCGCCTGAGAAGCCCTGTGACAAAGTGATGAATAGGTATAATTTTAGCCTCCCGTGCTACCCAAGGAGCAGATGGCTCCCAGCCATGACTGAGGTTAGGCTTCCTGCCATGCTGGCTGGTAGGATGGGCACTGAAGATCAGACTTTTGTTGAAATAAAGTACAGTAAAGAGATGAGCTCCTTAACACTGCTGTGCACTGAGATTGATACCCACACACCAGAATCCATGGCTGGTCCCCATATGTGTGAACCTTTCAGTGAGAGACTATATCAGAGAAGGCCCCAATCAGGAAGGGGAACACACAATACTCCTCAAGGTAAAACATCTTCATCTGAGGTCCTTGGATTTGCCTTCAATGTGGGCAAGAGTGCCAAGAGCCAAATTACATCCTTAAAAAAAGTCACTTCCTTACCCTCAGGAAATTCATCCAGCATCATCCATCTGGAATTTTCTGAAGCCAAACCCACTAGTCAATGTCAAAACCAGAATGAGAGGAAACTTTTTGAAGAAACACCCTCCCATCCTCTCCTGTCATAGGTGAAAAATGGGCGGCTTTGTTTTCTTTGCCTGTGAAGGGAAGAAAAAAGTCACGACGCTTAGTCTCAAGTATCCTCATTTCCAGATGCCTTTATAGTTCCCAAGTTGTCCCATCAAACTGAATTACAACCCCATTAAAATGCCACACTCAATATTTTTGTCTAATCCCGTAATACTCCAAGCCCTGGCTGTCAGCAGACATGTCAGGAAACTCCCCTATCCGGAGGATTTGGTTTGGGTTTATTTTGGCCTGAGAAAGAGAGGAGAAGCAAAGAAAAGAGGAGAGACTCAGAAAGAACCCGAGTGGCTGGTAGTGGGGAATGACAAGCCTTATTAATTCAGGCAGTCAGGCCCTTTGGGTCTCAGCGGTGAGGGTAGGCAGACACTTCATGGTAGGGTCCCATGAGTGCCATTTGAAAGGAGAGCTGTGACCAGGCTGAAGGAGCACCCATCAGCCACCAAGTGGAGGAAATGAAACTGCTTCACTGGTCAGCATCTCCTCACTGGAGAGAGGGGAAAGTGTCCCCAGGGTGACTCAGCCCAACAGATTCTGCCCAAGGACAGTTACGGAATGCAAATATTTAGAAATCCTGTGGTTGTTTAGCACTCTTCAGGGCACTGAACACACACGATGCATCCCCAAAGCAAGACGAATGAACCCTGCTTCTGAAGATCCCTGACCTGCAAGGATAAAAGGAAAGAAACAGTCAGACAAGGGTCCTTTCCTCCTACCCCCCGCAATTTTGTGCTTGTTAGTCTTTGTCAGACACTCATTGTTTTCTGGCCTTAAGTGTCCTCTTCATGGAGGCAGGTGGCTTTCTATATGGAGAGTTCGTCTTCTGATGACTCTTCCAGTGGCTTTCCATGGGAAGAGGTTGAAAGAGGAACAAGAGGAGGAAGGGAAAGGGATTAGAAATGTCGTCTTGATGTTCTTCTTTGCTGCATATCTGTATAAGAGTGGCGGATGATATGCTTCAGTCCCTTTGCAGCTTGACAATAGGGTCTTGCCCTCTGCCTGATAAATGTGAGTTGGGAGGGGACAGAACCTGGTAGGGCTGGAAGGGAGGCCAGATGACTGTGCTCTGTGGGAAAAGGCAGCTGGCCTCCTGGAGGTCACTGGTTTTCCTCCAAGTGCCTCCATAATTTTTTCAAAACAGAATAATAAAAGTCTGAATAATTAAGGGTTTACTGAAGGAACAAGTAAGATCCTAATTCATGGCCAAAAACTAGGGATTGATAATACAGCTAGTTGATACCTTGTAAATAGTAGGAGATTTCTTTTCGGGGCAAAGATGAGTAAGGGAAGGAATTGAAAACTCACCCGAGAGTCTTGGATAGAAATCTTGAACGTGCACCAAGCACTCAGCTGCTGTGTACCTGAGCGGAGAGGAGACAACATGAAAGTGGGGAAAATACCTAGTCAGAACACCTGACCACACAAACTGGGAGAACGTGACGAACTTGTGACTAGAGGAACAGCAGGTTTTCCCGCAAGCTAGAAACACTAAAATGTTACATGCTGAAAGCAAGTGAAATCCTTTCATGAACTCACTGACAGGGTTCAGAATGGGCGATTTGCCCATCCTATGCAGTAATTGTCATAATTGCTTATGGCGATTACGCCTCCACATCCTGCCCACTCTATCTCCCCTAAGGTCTCCAGCAGCAAGGCTTTCTCTCTAGCCCAATCTCTCACTTGGTGTGCCTGCTGGTGTACTGTTTGAGATCTAGCATTATGGACCATGTAATCATAAAATATGAGAGGTTAGGATAATTGAGAATTGGAGTACAGTAAAAGCTATATGATTGAGGCACACTGCTTTAGAAGAAAACAATCTTGAGATTGACAGTCAAGCCATTAGATGACTCAATGGGATGCAAGTATAAGGTTAGACTAAAGCAATGGCCCTCCAGATGTGGTCCTGAACCAGGAGCATCCGCATCACATGGGCATTTATTAGAAATGCAAATTATCAAGTCCCACCACCCAGTCACGCTGAATTAGAAACGCTGGGGCCAGGTTTGAGCTTTACAAAACCCCTCAGGTAAGTGTAATGCAGACTGAACTTTGAGAACCAATGAACTGAGAATTGAAGCTGATTGTCTAAGGAAAATAGCACAACGTCTCATCTCAGGAGCATGGCTTTCTGGCTCCCCATGAGTACTTGCTCCAGTCTTTATTCTTTAGGCAGATTCATCTTTGAAAAGAGACTTCAGAGGACCAGGATAAGAGTGGACCTTGTTTATTTGTTTCCCTATTTGGATGGTTCTTTACACAAAGTCGCATCACACAGCTTGATTCCCAGGCCCATCTCTAAATGTCTTTTGTCAAATTTTCAAACTCAAATTCAGCCTGAGAGGACAAAGATTTCCTCATTGAGGGTATTCAAACAGAATGTGCTCCAGGCAGTGACCTCAGACCTGTTTACCATGACTTTGAGCTGCTGTGCGCCTGTCCTTTCTAGGTATTCGTACATAGAGCACCCATCTGGGACAGTCTGAGAATGTGGCTCTTCTAGGTACAATGGGGCTTGGCTCCAGGATGACAAAGAATAACCTCATAGACTCTGGGAGACACCAGACTGTGAGTCAGAGGCCAGGTATACCAAGAAATAGACACACAACGTTTCTAGAGATGCTCAACTGGCATGATTTGGATTCTGAGGGTAGTTTGGACAGTGATGGGCCATGCAGTAGCTGCCAGATTCTGATGGAGATAGAGCAATGCAGTGGAGGCACAATACCATCAAGAGTTTATAGGGTAGTTTGGGGAGCAATATGTCACACAGGCTAATGCCACGAAATCCCACTCTATTTATTATGACTATTAACACTGTGTTTTCTATTTGGCCATCATAGTGTTTCCCAGTGAAATGTAGCCTGTGTTTAATTGATGTGAGAAATATCAAGAGGCAGTAGTCACCCAAAGCATCCTTCTGCCATGGGAGTCAGGGAATATGGCTGGATTTAAACATAATACAGAGACAGATGTTTTCACAAAACTCCTGTGAAAGCAATCATAATTGCTAAATTTTTTAAACTCCCTCCTATGGCTGCCCCTCCCCATTTTTATGACAGCCAAGATATCAAGAAGAAGGAAAGAGGTTTCTCTTCTAATATTGACTAAAGACCTTAACTAACTTCTTTGATAATCCAAGATTTACACATTCACCAAAATTTCAGGTTACATAGATTTCATATGCCCCATGTCCCTGTTTCCCACTGGGGGGATATTGAGCATCAGTGTTACTCTAAATCAATTACTAGGGAAAGAGATGATTTTTTTTAAAGGGAACAGCAGGAAGCCATTGTTCTAGCACCTTTTTCTATATCACCTTGAGGAAGCTCAGCAAGGACCAATAAAGAGATTTAATTCAACTTTGCCTCTCAGAATGACTAGACAGTGTACTAGTCAGAAATGTGTTCAGCTCGATTAATAGCCAACTGACTGAAGTTATTCAAACACATAAAGGTGTGTTTGCCTTTCCCATAAGGAGCCTACAGAGAGGCAGTTTGGGGTCAGAAGGATGCCCTCAAGAATCCAGAATTTTCTGTCTTCTTGGTCCACCATCCTTGACTGTGCTGTTTGGTCTCATGGCAGCAGCAGAGCTATACCTCAATTTTGTGTCTATGTTTCAGGCCAAAGAAGAATAGCAAATTCCTACTTACATCTCATTAGCAGCACTGTCATATGGCCATATCTGGCTGTAAAGGAAGCTTAGAAAATCAAGTTTTTAACTTTTTAAACCTCTAAAGGAGAGAAGAAATTGGGTCAGCTAATCTAGAGTGTATTATTACAGATGTCATAATAAATAGCAGACCTCTGCATTAATATGTCATGACATGTTTTGGGAAACATCATCAAGGGCCTTCTCTTGTTATAGGTTCATACAAGCAATCAATCATGATTCAGTGTGATAAAGACTAAATGCCTAGTGTGTAAGTAAAAGAGTTTTGTTTTGCTGGAGGGATGCAGGGAAGCCTAGGCCATTGTTCTCAAGCTTTACTGAGATTTTGTTAAATTACAAATACTGACTCATTGGATCTGGGCTGAGGTCTGAAATTTTTGCACTTGTAACCAGCTCCAAAGAGATGCTAGTGCTGCTGTTCCGTGAATAGCAAAGGTCTAGGTAACAATTAAACAAGGCCTGAAACATGAGTAGGAAATTCATCAAGTGGAGAGAAGAGAGGAGAGCCCCCTAGGGCTGGGGGAAGGTCATGTACAAGTGCCCGTGCGTATCCTCTTTTATGCAGTCCATTGCAACTCTTTCTAGATAATTTTCTTTAAAATATATATATACACATACATGGATAGATAGACAGGTACATAGACACAATAAGCAGATACTATATTTTTAGTCAACTGTACTATATATTTGTGGTCAGAGTAATTCTCAGCCATTGAGCATCTTACCACACTCTTCTAATTCAGTGTGTTAGATTTTCTTATCAGTGACCTTTCCTTCTGCCACTGATGTTGTATTCTAGGAAACAGGTTTGGCCTGTAAGCATTGCTGAAAGACTTGCCATTATTAGTCCTGGAGTTGTCCACAAAAAGGAAGTACCATGTTCAGTGTTAAAAAAGTAATCTTTGCTTCTTGAGTCTCTTCATGAAATGATCAAGGGCACAAACAATAAAGATCATCCCTTGAATGTCATGAGGCCAGTCATAGTATAGCTGCAGCTTGATACGATTGACTGACAATTGTGTGACCTGTGACCTGGAAGAAACTATGACCAGAGGGTTGTAATGACTTCAGAGGATTTGAGAAAATCTGAAGAGCCATTGCCAGTGTACACTGCCAGACATATCTCCCTGGGGAGACTGTGCTGAAATCTACATGCTGAAACATACAGTTGGTTCAAGCATTTTCATTTCCAGGAGTTCATCCTCCACATAAAGGAGAGATGCTAGTATGGCGCCCATTTGGAGACCAGCACATAATTTGACGTTTTGGAGTAGAGGGTGAGAGAGGAGGAGTGGTAGCGGATGAGGCTGCTCTCATCTCAAAAATTAGAGTGGTTCAGCCATGCTGAGGTTCACTTTACCCCATGGGCGGTGGGAAGCTATCCAAGTTCGTATACAGTGCAATAACACAGTCGTTTTGGACTTTAGAGGGATGACTTTGTGGACAATGTAGTAGAGGGACACAGGGAGAGTACAACAGCTAAACTGGAGTCAGGGAGTTCAGGTAGAAGGAGAGAGAAGATGAGACCCTGAACCAGAGCAGTGACTCTATGAAGAGAAAAGTAGCAAGATGTAACGGTCATGTCAAAGGAAGGCTTGTTTGGGTAGAGTAAACTTTAAGATGTCTAGCTGAGGGAAAAGAAGTTGAGGATGACTCTAAGACCTGGGTAAGCAGTTCAGACTAGCATGTTTTTTTTTAACTTATATTTGATGGCCTGCAGTTTTTCAAAGACTCTATACCCATTTGCCTTACTTTATCCACTTCATATATCTTTGACACCTGCCTGAGCCTGAAAGCTTTTGAGACTGAGCACAAGGGCGTTTACCTTGGCCAAGAGGATGAATGATAGTGCCTCTAACTAAGGGAGGTAACCCAGGAGAGGAGCAAGTCTGCCAGAGGAAGATAACTCAGGATTGCACTTTAGCAATAAAGAGAGAAGAGTGGTTTGGCGCTCCTGGGTCTAGGACTAACTTGAACCTTGATTTACTTTCCCTGTGACCTTGAGTCAGTTCCCTTGGCCTTCCAGTAGCTATAAAGCAGGAGAAAACATTCACCGCCCTTGCAAATAGCTCCCCAGAGCCACCAGGCTCATAACAGTGTTTCTGGCCAGTACACATTAATCAGTGTCATCCCTTCCTCCTTATAGGCATCTTTACGAGCCCTCATTTCCCTGCACACTCAGCTCTGTAGACTCAGAAAATATGTGTTGATGACCTGGCCTCCCAGTGTTTTCTCCGAGCAGTGATGCCCTGTGCTATCGAAATCGGGAGAGGAGAAAAGACAAGTCTGGGTATATCAAGTTTCTCTGGGACTCACCATCCAATTCTCAGTATGCAAGAATTTGTAGAAAAAATTAAGTGTTTATTTTCATGGTCACACTAAAGACCTCTGGAAATACCACAGATAACCACAGCACCAATAACTATCTAATTTATTACATTTGCACATGCAGATGGAAGGAAGCCAGTCTTGGCATAAAGACAACTATAAACAAATGTAAATTACAAATCAGACAGTCAGACTGGAAACTGAAGTAAAAAAGCATGCAAAATCCACCTAAAGTTTCCTATTCCCATGTAGCATTAAGGTATTAAATCCTTTTACTCCCCTGCCCCTCCCCACCCCCCCCCCCAACTAATCTGAATTCCCTCTGCAGTTAATGAGGTTTTCTTTCCTCTCTTAATGCATTCAATTTAAAAAAGCAGGCACTAGGGATGTAAAGATCAGATAAGACCCTGCCTCTGGTCAAGACAGAGTTTGGGTGTGAAAACTTTATTTAATGAACAAGTAAGTGTTAAATTTACTTGCTAATTAATTTAATCTGTGTCTTAAAAACCCTTTTGGGGGAGTGTGTGAGTGGGTTGCAGGGGGGAGTATTACTCTTTTCAATGAAGAATTGTGAATAAACTATAACTGGAAGTAGAAAGAAATAAAGTTCTAAACCTGTACCTTTGTGGTCATGCAGTTTGCTCCCTGATTATCTCAGATATCCATTCATTTCCTCAAGCTAAATGATCTTGACTAAGTCAAATATATATATTTAAATATCTAAACTAGGAGCAAATGGGTGATATTTTTCTTTCAAGTGGCTCAGCTATTGTTTCCCTCCACCTGCTAACAAGTAGCCTCAGTAGATTTAACTAAACTCATAGGCTACTGTTTGAGGTCAGAGCAGTATAACTAGTTTTCTAAACCTGGTCTCACTTAGCCCAATGTAATAGCCATGTAATCCGCGTCCTTACAATTCTGTCTTGCCCCTTCTATCCATTATCCACACTGTAAGCAAAGTGGCCTATTGAAAGCACAAATTAATAATATTAGCTCAGTGCTTTAAAGTCCTCCCATTGCTCTTGGGATAAATACCAGAATCCTTAGTATGATCTTAATCCCAATAAGACAGTCCTGTCCCCATGTCTCCACACTGGACTTGGACCATGCCTCTTGTTTCCCTGCTGTTTGCTCTCATTGCCCGTACATCTCTCTTCATAGCAATAATCAAAGGCACAATTTTTGACCTTTTTATATTGTTTGATGACTGTCTCCCTCTCTTGAAAATAAGCAGAAGAGCAGTGACCATGTCTATTTGGGCTCATTGCTAGATCTTTAGTGGCTAGTTAAATCCTCAACACAAAAGGCATTTAATATAAGTTCATTGCATAAATAACACAATACACCAATAAATGACCAGTTGTTCACTCAGTCACCAGATCCTGTTTTTACTAGCAAGAAAACTTATTTCAGGGATGGAAACTATGCCCATTTTTCTTAATTCTCCAGTAAATATTATGTTCAAAATACTTCAGGGTTTTGGTGGTAAGTTGTAAAGATGGACTATGAAAGGATTTGTGTTTCTGCTATTCCAGGAGAATGAAGGAAGAGGGGAAGCATAGTTATGAACTATCTCTGAAATTCTTTGTTATTGCCTACATTTATCTGGGGTTGGATGAATCCTTTTCTCTCTAGAAAAGCACTGTGTATTTTGTCTGTAGAAATCAAGAAGCTTGATATATAGTCAATCATTTCACAAATAGTGTTGTAGAAAATGTTCCTGCTTGCTTCAATTTCATTTGTGAATTGGCTCACCTTTTGTAGTTCAGTCATTGTGATTCTAAACATTAGAACACAAAGATGAATAAGATACATGTATTTTTCTTACAAGTAAATACAGTACTAAAAATAGACATATGTTAAAAGTTCTTCCAGAATACTTAATGAAAGAGTAATCTAACTTGCCTGAGACCCAAGGAAGTACAGGGGTCCAGAAGTAAATCCCTTTGAAACAAATGAACCAATTTGCCTGAAACCTGATTTATGAAGACACTGTAAGTGTAGGACTATGGCTTATAAGGTAACTGGGTCAAACCTGACCCTCAATGTATGCCTCATGTTAGCGTTTAGGATTGGCATCCTTCTGTATACGTCACAGGTCCTGCCAGTGTTCTCATGCAGAGCACAAGCATTTCATAGCCCTTGTTTTGTTTTTATAATTTCTTTGAAGGTCTAATATTTACCTAAAAATATCATGTCCATTTGTTTACTTACTCATTGTCTGTATCTTCTCTCTGGATTGTCACTCTATAAAGGAGAAAGGGACTTTTCTGTGCCATATCCAGGCACAGAGATCATGTTGAGTGCTCATTGAGTCAATTTTGAGTGCTTGTTGAATCAATTTTTCAAGCCCAAATTCCAATAAGACCAAATTAGTAACTCTTTTTTTTGCTTCTGTTTCTCCTAAAAATATTAATGATGGCTAAAACTTATGAGTACTTGCTACCTGGTTAGTACCATGCTAGCATGCTAATACAGATCTATGTACTCTCCACGGCTACTGTACACAATCTATACTTGTATTTTATTGGCTTTGCAAATGAGGCTGTCAGAGCTCAGTGAGGCTGACTCACTAACTCAAGGTCACAGAGCAGGGAAGCTGAGACTTTAGGACTTGAACTCAAAGCTGCTTTACACAGCTCCTTAGTTCACACCACTCCTCCTTCCCATCAAGTACAGTGCATCCACTTGAAGTGATCAGTTGAACTCCTTTTGTGTTAATTCTGAATTGAGACAGAGGAAAGGTGTTGTCAGTTTCAGTGGCTTCCCCTTTTCTCAGGTGTTAGAGCTGTAGGGTGAGTACCCATCCTCCTGCTCTCACCCTTCTGGCTCCTTCAGTCTTCTACATCCTTTGGGAAGAGCAAAATAAAACTGATCCCTTTCCAAAGCTCGTCCATCTCTCCCAGTTACACTTCTAAGCAGACCTGGAGGGACCCAAGCCTCAGGGTGAAGTCCTACCATTAGACAAATCCAGCAGCTTGATCCTCTTGTATTTTATGATTTACCCGAAGTGTCTGACCAATTGCATCATAGTGGCAAACTCTCCATACAAAAGCAAAGCAGGGGTGGAAGTATGCCCTCCCCCCTGCCAATTGGCATTTTTTTCTTCAGGATTCCAATCCAAGTTTTGCCTGAGACTTTTAAAAAGCTTTGGGTCTCTTCCCTCTCTCCTTGTCAGGGCCATCATATATCCATGTTAGGTAGACTCCTCATTTTATTTGTTTGTTTATTTATTTGCTTTTTTAAAAAAAGGTCCCCTGAGTTCCTGTACATATTTTAAATGTGACATATCCCATTAGGTCACTCTTGTGTTTGTCTTATCTTTATGAAAAGAAGTAAATTCCAAAGAATTTGAGGGACTTCAAAATTTGTGGATTTTTCCCTGCATTGATATTTTCCTCTCCTGACATTTGAATGAGTTGTACTGATATATGTTAAGTATGTGCAAAAAAAAAAGTGAAAGTGTTAGCTGCTCAGTCGTGTCTGACTCTTTGCGACCCTATGAACTGTAGCCCACCAAGCTCCTCTGTCCATGGGATTCTCCAGGCAAGAATACTGGAGTGAGTAGCCATTTCCTTCTCTAAGGGATCTTCCTGACCCAGGGATCAAACCCAGGTCTCCTGCATTGCAGACAGGTTCTTTACCATCTAAGTTTGTGCTGCTGCTGCTAAGTCATGTCAGTCGTGTCTGACTCTGTGCAACCCCATAGATGGCAGCCCACTAGGCTCCCGTCCCTGGGATTCTCCAGGCAAGAACACTGGAGTGGGTTGCCATTTCCTTCTCCAGTGCATGAAAGTGAAAAGTGAAAGTGAAGCCACTCAGTCGTGTCCGACTCTTCACGACCCCATGGACTGCAGCCTACCAGGCTCCTCCGTCCATGGGATTTCCCAGGCAAGAGCACTGGAGTGGGTTGCCATTGCCTTCTAAGTTTGTGCAGATCACTACAAATATATGCAGGTTATTGTATTTCAACATTTCCTCAAAGTTGTTAGGGGAAAAGGCCAGATCATATTGGCACAAAGTTTAAATTATAAACGTTGGCACCCTGAATAGGAGGCGCCCTGGATAGGAGGGGAGTTTCAGGGAGAATGGACACACATATCTGTGTGGCTGAGTCCCTTTGCTGTTCATCTGAAACCATCACAGCGTCGTTAATCAGCTGTGAGTGTGTGCTCAGTGTGTGTCCGACTCTTTGCAACTCTGTGGGCTATAGCCCATCAAGGCTCATCTGTCCATGGAAATTTCCAGGCAAGAATACTAGATTGGGTTGCCATTTCCTCCTCCAGGGGATCTTCTCAACTGACCTAGGGATTAAACCTGTGTCTCCTGCATTTACAGATGGATTTTTTACCACTGAGCCACCTGAGAAGCCCATCAATCAGCTATACTAAGGAAAAGCATGATTAGATTAAATATTTAGTGTGACAGAAGCACCTAAAGCATGTGTTTAAAAAAAGAAGTCTTACGTGATATATCCTCACACATCACAAAATCTCCTCAAATATGGCAGTCATATCACACTCAGC
The DNA here is from genome assembly GCF_019320065.1 of Cervus canadensis. Classification (NCBI taxonomy): domain Eukaryota; kingdom Metazoa; phylum Chordata; class Mammalia; order Artiodactyla; family Cervidae; genus Cervus; species Cervus canadensis. The sequence continues at coordinate 54,145,793 of NC_057389.1, forward strand.
TAATGAAGTTCACAAGAGAACACCTGTTCTAACAGCTCTTTGAAAAGAGTAGAGGAACCCAGGAGACTTGAGGAAGGAAATATATGTTCCACTCCTTCCTTAGAGGATGAGAAAGGAGCCATGAAAGAATAGACTAGGAAGCTGGACTTTGATAGCAAGTGAGGATCACAAGAGATGAATGAGAAATGAGACCACAGCTCATGTGGTCCAGGCTTGCTGGACACAGTCTATCTGGGAGCCTCAATGGCCATTTTCTTAGGAAATGAAGCATGAAAAGAAGGACCTGAACATTGAAGATAATCTGAAACTGAGATTTTAAAACTCATAAAATCTGAAATCACTATATGAAAGATTATGGTGTGTTTAGGTCTTCAGTTTAACTGTTTAAGAGCTAAGGATTAAGAAAGGAAAGACCGACTTTTAGTTGATGGCAGCTTGTTTCTAAGGCACATTAATACCCTTGAAGAAGCCCTTTTGAACCATCTTAAACATCAACTTGTCACTGACAGAGTCTGTTTCCAACTCCTGACAGCTAGGATCCTGCTCTGGTTGAGGTTGAGGTAGAAATGTTACACATTCTGTTATCACTCCCTTCATCAGAGCACTGTATAAATAGTCTGACCAAACCAAATTTGTTGTCAATGCTAGGAAATACCTCTCGCCTCCTGCTCTTACAGGAAGTTACCATGGTTGGTTTTGCTAATACAATTTCTTAAAATTTCCTTTGACACGCAGCATTGAAAGAAAAGTCATGCTATGCTCTCTTCTTCTTTGAAAGAGACTCACTTTTTAAATGGTCATGTTCAGGCACACTTAGGAAGTGCCTGCCATGTGCTAGATGAGGGATATGCAGGAGGGCATGCGCTCTGTCTGGAGGACTAAGCATGTACATGGTACTTGGAGTGTCTGCTTGTGGGTAACAATTGATTAACTGCAGAATTGGTGGGATTGCATTCCCATCCATGCCTGAACAAGGGCAAGAGAGATACACAAAGTGGAACCTAGCTTTAAGTCAAATAAAAAATTGATTAAAGAGTGAACTTTTCCAAGATCTACTTCAAGCAAGATAAATAAAAACCAAAACATAGTTGCTTCTGATATGTTCAGACCTAAGAGTTGCAACTTTATGATAGAGCTGTCTCTCTGAGGCTATAAAGATGAAGGGAGGTATCCAAGTTGTTCTTTGTTCAATGCCCAGAAGACATTTTATTCCTGGGAAAACAAAGGCGTAGACCCAGCAGCAGAAAAAAAATGAAACATTGCCCTTTAGTTGGTTACATAAAGTCTTCCTAGTTCTTCTCTTCCTCATTGAAAGAAGTTTCAGGTACAAGAACAGTTAATTAAAATAGAGTTTCTCTGGCTTCTGTATAAATATAGTTGCAAATGAGAAGCTAACTTGTGTTCTGGATAATTCTATAGTTTTGACATCATGAGTTCCTTAATGGCAGGGATATATGTCTGCATTGTTTCAGACAAAGGTTCTGGTACCTAGTAGATGCTCAATAAATACTTTTGAATGAATTCAAGAAAATAGATGTTCCTGCTTCCGTCAGAACAAGGCAAAACAAAAAAACTTCATGAATTTCTGGAAAGCATGTATAAGAAACAGTACTGACCTCTTAGAAGAAGTGATAGGAGGGAAAGATTTTATTTTGTATAAATTTTCATTTTTAAATGTTTTATGTGAGTTTGAGTCACCTTTATAATTAGGGTGAAAGATCAGTTAAAATTAAATTGCTCTTTCGTTCCCTTTGAGAAATGGCATTATTAAAAGCAAAAAAAAAAAAAAAAAAGCCTTCCCTTTGAGCTTGCATAGTGTCCTTGCTTGCAGAGAGCCCTTCAGGGGCTGAGTTCAGAACTACCTAGGCCCACAGGGTGTTTGTGTCAAGGTTTATGGTTCTCAATCACAGATGAGATACGGAGGAAAGCTACTCTGAAGGATATTTCAGGGTGGCACACATCTAGCAGTTAAAGAGACAAAAGACCTAAGACACAGTGGGGCATTGGAGGCAGATGACCTTAGATAAAGCCTTGCTGTGCAGTTAATCTGTTGATCTTGCTGGGCCTCAGTCTTCTCACCTGTAAAATAGAGGTGCTAATAGTACACAGTTCCTAAGGTTGCTGTGAAATGAAGGAGTCAGTACTTCAAGGCATCTAGAAGGATGCCTCATGGTAATGTATGTTCAACGTGTGTCAGCATTTATGAACGTAGAGGAGCACAGAAACAATGAAGTGAAAAAAATAGTGTATATGCATGTAAATTCGTATGTGTCAGCCTTTCTGGGCTCTTTTATACAAGTACAGAAGTCTAATAAGACCTTTTTTCTTTCTTTTTGTGCATTTTAAATTGTTCTCAACTTGACATAGGTACAATTTTGTTTTTTCCCCCAGTATATAGAAGGACAGCACAAAAGTGAAAAAGAAAACGTCTGATGGTGAAATGAGTGCCTTTGCATATAAACAATCCTTGAAGTGTTTTCTTATTTTCCCTCCAAGCAGATACATTTAAAGAGAAAGCAGAGCAGAAATCAAGACATGAGGAAAAAAGGGGCTGCACTTGCATTGCAAGGATGACTTCGGCTATGTTTTGTGAACATGCCTATGTTGGTTAACTGAAAGACAGATAATAGTATATATTTCAAAAGAAACTACAGGGCTTACTCTGACCATGAGTGGCTGAGTTGATTTCAGAACATACAGCTCCAGTTTCTATGATCTGCCTACTTAGAGTAATTGGAAGTCCTTGCTTAGTTTCCGTGATGGTCTCCTAACGGAGCAACCAGAAACCAGACAGGTTTGTCTAGCCCTCACGCTGAAGCAAACCAGGAATTCCCCAGAATGTTTCCTCTATCCATTAGATATGCTTTCTCCATCTGTTGTTCTCCCCAACAGGCAACACGCCCCTGACAAGTTTTTGATTCATCTTTTGCCTCACTTTCCAGTAAAAAGCAGCTTCTAGATTCAAAGTAAAATAAAGATTACAGGTCAGATCAATACAAGAGACTTGGAAATCAAACTCCTCCCCCACATCTTCATTGGGTATCAGTTTTGTTTTTCTGCTTTGGCTCTTTTCATTGGGGGCTAATCAGAAACACATTGCTATTGTTACTTAGTCTTAGAGGGATTTTTTTTAATCCTCTTTTTTTTTTTTATCTACACCTCTCAACACTGATTTTTTTTTTTTTTACACAGAAAGATTTGGCTTTTCTTTTACCCTTTCCAAGCAGAGACTTGTTTGTACTATCCTATAAAATATATAGAATAATTATAATTATCTGGCAGGTCTGTTTCCCTGTCTTGTCTCCTTTCCTATCACCTGTCACCTACTCCCCGTACTGCCTCCTGTCTCCAGTCTACCCAGCACTGGGGTCTGGCCACAGGTCCTCCAAGTAACCACACAAGTTGAATATAGCCTTTGACACACAGCTCCTACAGCCCCACTGTGACGAACAGCCACTGAGTCCACCTCACAGCTGCCCCAGAGACAAAGGGAAGGGAAGGCTGGCTGTGTGCAGAGCAAGGGCTGCACAGGTGAGCCACCGCAGGGCACCATCTGCCCCCAGGCTGAAAGGTGGCTTGTCCCAAAGTTAGTCTTTGTTTCTCATTAAAAATGTTAGATGGCCCCAATGAAATCAGAGACCCTTGGACTTTCAACCTGAAAAGGAAGTCAGAGGTTACATCCCTTACCACTGGAGTATTTTTTGTCAGCTAGATACTTTCTGAATACTTTATGTGGATCAATCCATTCAATCCTTACAACAGCCCTATGAGGCAGGCATTGTTATTCCCTCTGTTTTACAGATGAGGAAACTGAGGCTCAGAAACATTGAGTAGCCCCCCTGAGATCACAGAATAGTTAGCTGAGGCTCTGGGAGACTAAGTAACTAGCCCATAGTGGAAAATACTCCCTCTATGGAGTCCCTTCTGGTGTCATCCACCCATGTTCCTCACCCAAACCCCTTACTCTAGTCAAGCTGGCCACTTTGTGCTTCTGCTGCTCCCTCTGTGCGTGCCTTTCCAACATCGGTACCACTTTACTGCTCTTACCTGTTTGTACTCCATCTCTTCCCGCTGGTCCCTAGGGGTGGGAGTCCTGTCATCCTGGTCTCTACCTTCCCAGCGCCTATCCCACTACAAATATTCTTCTTCTCTTGTATTAATTCTGATCGGTTGACATCAATTAGGAATGCTGTGTTAAGAATGCTTCTGAGGAAGGCTCTGCAGTTGTTGGGGAAGGAGTGATAGGGTTGATGAGCCGTGGCTGTGGAGGGACGAAGAGTGGCAGCACACCCACCGCCCCCCACCCCGTCCCTGATGCCAGGGGCCCTCCTAGGGCCCAGAACAGCGCACACTCAGTACATACGGCTATGTTGTGACTGAGTACTATGAGTTTTTTCCAATTCCCTATCGTCCTAAGGAAGTTTCACCCATTAACTTCAGTTCTTTCAGAAGTACTGCAGGACTGTGTGATTCTGAGAAAAAAAAATCACCATTCTTGCAAATCCTTTTGATTATAATACCTGGAAATATCAGTCTCTGGAAATCCTAGCCAACTATAGCAAATCAGAAAAGAACAAGGATATGGATAGAGCTTTGAGAAGCTCTGCTTGTGGGATGGGGCGTGGGGGGAGGTGTTAGATGCCAGGGTAAGAGATGAGTGCAGAGAAAGAGGCAGACCCCTGGGGAGAGAGTCAGGCAGACAGATAGGAGAAAGTCTGGGAGGGTCATGGCAGGAAAGTCAAGGCAATGAGAGAGCTTTAAGACAAGCTTTGTTATATAGCCATGGGAGTTTAATTGCCAGGGCTACACTACCCATAAAATGGTGAAATTTGAAAGGCAGTATGTCCCTGTGGCTGTGACACTTATTAGCTGTGAGCCTTGGACAAGTTATGTAATATCCCTGGGATTCATACATAAAATGAAAAATAAAGGTATTCTGCTGCTGTGATAACTAGAGGAAACTAGGACTTACAACATTGCCCAGGTACAAAGGACATGCTTAAATAACAGTTGTGAAGAAACTTTGTAGTTGCTTCGGTACTTTCAGTATGTTAAAGTAAAGGAATGCGTGGACACCAGGGATTCAGGCCCCACTGGCTCCAGGTGCACTTACTGGACATTTGGCCCTGAACGAATAGGGATGCTACAGAAGATGGAGGGAAGGAAACAGACATAGTGGATCCCATCACACTTCTGCCCCAAGCTCCAGGCCGTTCTAGGGTGGTTTCCTCCATAACCCCTTCAATCTCTATCAATCCCATCACTCTTTTTTATTTTTATATAGTGCTTGACATTATCAAGCATTGTCTTGTCCATTTATGTGTTTATTGTCTTCTCCACCATCACTCCCCTGTAAATTCGCTGAAAACAGTATTTTGGCTTTCTTGTCCAATACAGTCTGTATCTGCAATGCCTAGAATTGTTCCTGACTGTTGTTCAATAAATATTTGTTAAATTAGTTAATTGTTGAATTGATGCCTTATATCCTCAATCCTGGAGCTTCCCTGGTGGCTCAGTGGTAAAGACTCTGCCTGCCAATGCCATGGACAGAGGAGCCCGGCAGGCTACTATCCACGGAGTCACAAAAGAATTGGACACAACTTAGCAACTGAACAACAACCACATCCTCAATCCCACCTAGGGATGATCTGAGCTTATTTATCAGCAGAGAGAAAGAGTCCAGGAGTGGGGAAATCTTGATAAAGAGAAGAGCAAGAATTATTAGGAACCCAGGATCAAAAACACAGGTGGAGGGATGAGAGAGAAAAGGGTAAAGACTATTTCTTGCCATGGCTATCAGGTTTCATCCAGGGCTGACTAACAGCCTTCTCACTTTTGCTCCCAGACAGCTGGGCTCTGAAACTCATGTAACTAGACACATGTTGTAATTAATCATCTTTATAAAATAGCTCAGAGGATTATATCCAGCAAGTAACCATTCAACCTTCTTATTGTCCTCACAGCCTTTTCTTTATGTGTTGGTCTGCTTCCTAAAATAAGCAGACCCTGTCTTATTAAGAGCAACTCTAAAAGATGCTAGAGTGGTTTATGTGAACCCTATTTAGAAAGCTGCATGCTCACATGGAAAGAAGTCTTTGGCTGAGATAAAACAGCTCATTTAAATGTAGTCAGCAAGTGAGTACTCAAATCTCCGGAAAGTACTTAATAGAAAGGAAAATCTCCACCTTATGGATAAGGTACATCTAGGAAGATTCTGGAAAGGAGAGAATTTCCCTGACTTTTAAGCTTTAACGCCAATAAATATATACCATGAAGTACAGCTTTGTTCCTGAAATGAAGGCTACACAGTTTCCTCTGTGTTTTAATGTACACACATGGGGATAATACCTTTCTTGTGACATCTGTCCTTAATATAGTCATTTATATTTGGAAAGAAATCTCATTGAAACAATTGGCAAAGATAAATTTTAGTTCTATGACCATTGGTGCAGAAAGGCATAAAATTCTGGGGTCCACAGCAAACTGCATGATAAACAGTAAAACAGTAAAACTAAAACTACAAAAATGATCAAAAGATATTTCTCCAGACTTTGGCAATTGTAAAGAATGTAAGTTGAGTTTAGTTTTTATTGTCATTAGCATAATTTTCATTATCATTAATAGTAAAATCAGATAATTTGACAATCAAAGATATCTCAAGTGTTTTCTTTAAAATTAGAAGAAAAGGACATCTGATTGAGATTTTAAGAAACCTCTAAAGACAACACATCTCTGTTAAAAGTGTTATTGAGTCGTATTTAATGCAGAGAATCCCTTTTGCCTTTTTCGTACTGTAATGTATTTTCTACATTTTTAAAACCAGCAATACCATATATATGAAACACAACAGGTTATTTTCCCTGTCTTCATTTCCAGTAAACATGTGTTCAATTATTTTTTAAATTCATGTTGTGTTTCTTCAATCCATTTTAATTAGCTCATTTGTCAGTAAGGAGACTCCGAGAGTCTAAGGGTGAAAGGGGGTGAACACTGAACAATACTGGAAAGCAAGAATCCTAAGGAACCCTCATTCCCAATGTTGACACTTGTTCATTCAACCAGCAATTGTCAAGCTCCTGTCCTGTGTTAGAGATTTTTATAGATATTGGGGATAGAAGAGTGAACATGATGAAGACCCTGCCTTCTTGGATAAGCTCATCTAGAGAGAAGGCAGGTAAAGAAGAGAAGAAAGCTGAGACCAGTGCTCTGGAGCACATTTAGAATCTGACAGTAGTGAAACAAGGCAAAAAGACTCAGGAGTCCCTTGTATTATATGATAAAAGGGAAGCAAGAGGAACTTGGCATTATGAAAGCTTTAAGGGTGTCATCTTCCAGAAAGAAGGCATGATCAACCTGGACCATGGCTATAACAAGAGACCAAGTATAATGAAGATGAAGATTTGGTCATTATATCTGGTAAGATTTCAGTCAGAGAAGACATTGAAAGAGCCAAGTCAGTGGAGTACATGGGGACAAAAACCATCTAAATAATGAAGAGGGAACTGGGAGGTGACAAAACAGAAACACTATGTTTAAACAATTATTTTAAGGATTTTGGCTACAAAGGGAAATTTAAAAATAAAGCTAGGCTAGAAACTGAAGGAGTCCACTTCAGAAGACAAGAAGTCACAAAGACACTGATAGTACTGGAGACCCAACACACTGTCAGTTTTTCAAGAAATTCTCCAAAGCTGCATTTCTTTAATATCCCAGTTGTTCTTGTTGACTCAGTTTATTTAAAAAATATGTTGTGACAATCAAACAAATTGCATCTGTAGGCCGGATGATTCAATAGGTGAAAAGCCCTGATCTTAGTGGTTAGCCCAGGACAGGGAGAGAGACCACCTACCTGTCTTTGCTTCAGTCCTTCCTCTGTTCTCTTTCTGAGCGATATCCACTTCACGTACTTGCTCGTCCATGTTGCAAAGTGGAAAAAAATTTAAACACTTCATTTTGTCTGAGTGATACCAAATAACTAGTTTTATCTTTTCTTAATTGAGTTGTTTTGATTTTTTATTTATTTTTAATTTTATTTCTATTATTTTTTAAACCATCAGTAGTAAACAGAACAGAAAACTTCAAAAGCAATAATGTTTACCATTTTTATTCTTTTTTTGTGGTGAGAACAACCAAGAAATACCCTTTAGCAAATTTTAAGAACACAATACAGTATAGTCAACTGTAGTCACCTTGCTGCACACCAGTTCTCCAGAACTTACTCATCTTGCATAGCTGGAACTTTGTACACCTTGACCAATGTCTCCCCAGTTCTCCTTTTCTCTAATTCCTGGCAATCACCTTTTACTCTCCATTGCTATGAGTCTGACTATTTTAGATTCCTAACGTGAGATCTTATAGTATTTGTCCTTCTGGACCAGCATATTTCACTTAGCATGATGTCCTCCAGGTTCGTTCATTCATGTTGTCACAAATGGCAGGATTTCCTTTTCTAAGGCTTAATAATACCCCATTGTGTGTGTGTCTTACATTTTCTTTATGCATTCTTCTGTAGATGAGCACTTAAATTGTTTCCATATCTTGCTTTGTAAATGTATTGTGAATATGTCACAAACATGTACCTATATCAGATCATCAGGTCTTCCATCTTAAATGTATACAAATTTTATTGTCAATTATATCCCAGTAAAGCTGGGAAAAAATAATAGTGAGCAATCGTCTGTAGCATACCTATGGTCTGCTCTGTGTGGATGAAGGGAATAAAGAAGCTGCTGGACATTCCAATAAATTAGAGGTGCTCTAAGTCTGTGAGTCTCTTTCTGTTTTGTTAGACTTAGAAAATGAACTTACGGTTGCCAGGGGGAAGGGATGGTTAGGGACTTTGGGAAGGTCATGTACACACTGCTGTATTCAAAATGGATAAACAGCAAGGATTGCTGTATAACACATGAAACTCAATGTTATATACTAGCCTGGATGGCACAAAGATGGCCTTTTTTGTGGTTCTGGGACAACTAGATATTGAATTTTGACCCCACCATACACAAAAAATCATTCCAATTATGTTCCTGCTGTTTAGTGCTCAGTCATGTCGGACTCTTTGTGACCCCATGGTCTGTCCATGGAATTCTCTAGGCAAGAATACTGAAGTGGTTTGCCATTCTCTTTTCCAGGGGATCTTCCCAACACAGGGATTGAACCCTGGTCTCCCTCACTACAGGCAGACTCTTGACCATCTGCTTATTCCAATTAATTATATTTTAGATATAAGACTGAAAGGCAAAACAATAAAATACATAAAAGAAAACATAGAAGAAAAAAATAAAATGTAGGAGTATGTGTCTTCATGACCTTGAAATAGTCAAAGATTTTTAAACCAGACACAAACAAGCATTAAAGTGCCACAAAAGAAAAAGCTGATTAATTGGATCACATTAAAGTAAGAAGTTCTATTTATCAAAAAATACCATTAAGAGAGTGAAAAGGTAAGCTACAGTGGGAGAATATATTTGCGATACCTCTGTCTGAGCAGAGATTATATATACTATACCCAGAATATACATGGAACTCCTTCAGAGAGAAAAAGAACTGGTAACTCAATTGGAAGAAAAAAAGTGGGCAAAAAGATTTAAAGGGCATTTCACAAGAGGATATTCATGTTACCACAAATATGTGAATAGGGGGTCAACATTATTAGTTATCAGAGAAGTGCAGATGAAAGCCACAATGAGATGCCATTACAGGTTCACCAGAATGGCTACAATTTAAAAAGACTGATCATTCCAAGTGATGTCAAGCATAAGAAGCAACTGAAGCTCGTAAACGTGTGAGAGGAATGTAAACTGGTAAACTGGTAAACATCTATTTCTGCTTTATTGACTATGCCAAAGCCTTTGACTGTGTGGATCACAATAAACTGTGGAAAATTCTGAAAGAGATGGGCATACCAGACCACCTGACCTGCGTCTTGAGAAACCTATATACAGGTCAGGAAGCAACAGTTAGAACTGGATGTGGAACAACAGACTGGTTCCAAATAGGAAAAGGAATATGTCAAGGCTGTATATTGTCACCCTGCTTATTTAACTTATAAGCAGAGTACATCATGCAAAATGCTGGGTTGGATGAAGCACAAGATGGAATAAAGATGGCTGGGAGGAATATCAATAACCTTAGATATGCAGATGACACCACTCTTATGGCAGAAAGTGAAGAAGAACTAAAAAGCCTCTTGATGAAAGTGAAAGAGGAAAGTGAAAAAGTTGGCTTAAAACTCAACATTCAAAAAACTAAGATCATGGCATCTGGTCCCATCACTTCATGGGAAATAGACAGGGAAACAGTGTCAGACTTTGTTTTTGGGGCTCCAGAATCACTGCAGATGGTGATTGCAGCCATGAGATTAAAAGACGCTTACTCCTTGGAAGGAAAGTTATGACCAATCTAGATAGTGTATTAAAAAGCAGAGACATTACTTTGCCAACAAAGTTTCATCTAGTCAAGGCTCTGGTTTTTCCAGTGGTCATGTATGGATGTGACAGTTGGACTGTGAAGAAAGCTGAGTGCCGAAAAATTGATGCTTTTGAACTGTGGTGCTGGAGAAGACTCTTGAGAGTCCCTTGGACTGCAAGGAGATCCAGCCAGTCCATCCTAAAGGAGATCAGTCCTGGGTGTTCATTGGAAGGACTGATGCTGAAGCTGAAGCTGAAGCTCCAGTACTTTGGCTACCTTATGCGAAGAGTTGACTCACTGGAAAAGACCCTGATGCTGGGAGGGATTGGGGGCAGGAGGAGAAGGGGACGATAGAGGATGGGATGGCTGGATGGCATGACCGACTCTATGGACATGAGTTTGAGTAAACTCCAGGAGTTGGTGATGGACAGGGAGGCCTGGAGTGCTGCAATTCATGGGGTCGCAAAAGAGTCAGACACAACTGAGCGACTGAACTGAACTGAATGTTTACTAACGCATGCACTGGGGATTTACTAACAACCCAACAGTTCCATTTCTAGGAATATTCCCAACAGAAATTTTTACACCCAAAGATATAATCAAGAACATTAATAACAACATTATTCTTAAGAGCCCCAAACCCAAATCAACAGAAAAATGAGTAAATTGTGGTATATCCATATAATATATTGTTACTTAGCAAGAGAATGAACAGATTTAATACATACAGGGATACAGATGAACCTCTCAAGTGTAATACTGAGCAAAAGAGGCCAAAGGCAAATGAATGCATACTATGCAATTCTATTACATGAAGTCCAAAATCTGGCAAAACTCATCTATGGTAATTAAAGTCAGGGTGGTGTTTACCCTTTTAGGGGTCATGACTGGTAAGGGGCTTGAGGATCTTCTGAGTGTCATTAATATTCCCTGATTTTGGTGGTTATATTCACGTCATGAAAATTCATCATGCTATGTGAATGCTTATGATCTGTGTGCTTTCCTGTATGTACATTTCCATTCAATAGACAGTTTTCCTTTAAGACATACTTGCTGAGCACCTGTGATGTATCAGACATCATGAAGGTATAGGGGACATGTTGGTAAATAAGAGGAACATAGGTTCTGACCTAATGGGACTTAGTCCAATGAAGGATTAAATGACTAGCTGTTTTTTTGTTTTTGTTTTTTTTTTTTGCCCTTTGTGTAGAAAGAACAAGTCATCCTGAAGCTCAGACATGGGTGTACAGAAAACCAAAGATTTTAAACCTTCACTTTCCCTGAAACTGAATTCACCATTTCCTCCTCACCCATCCTCAAAGGTAGAGGTATTAATACCATGTACATGGTGCATCCCTGCACCTCTCCTCTGAGCTCTCACTTCCTGCCCAAATCTTCATCTTTTAATGTAGTACATTATCTGCATGCATGTTTCCTCCAGTAGACTAAATTTCTAGAGAGCAGATGTTTGCTATTACCACCCTTTACTCTTCATGCCTAGCAAGTGCTTGACCTGTAGTAGCTAGGTATGTCATAAATACTAGTTGGATGGATAGACGGATTGAACATACAACATCTATGCAGGTCAGGCTTCCCTGTGGCTCAGATGGTAAAGAATCTGCCTGCAATGTGGGAGACCCAGGTTCTGACGTTCTTTTATTTTAATTCTGGTGTATCTTAAAAATATATTTGAACAACAATCCTTCAGTCAGTTCTTGGTATGTCAGTTGATTAAAGACTGAGAAGAAAAAATATCTTCTGGTGATATAAAGTGTTCTATTCTTGTAATTTTAACACTGCCCAATATGATAATCGAGTTGTCTCAGACGCCAAGTGATTCCAGCCTGTGTGAATTGGTTAGCTACTAGCAAGCTACTAAATATATCTAAAGTGAGCACTCAAAAGTATTCTTTTTTAAACCAGTATTTCTGTACCACAGGTTCTTCAACGTGAATTTTCCTAGCAAAATAAATCAGTGGCACAACAAAAAGAGTGAATTAGTGTCTTGGCACTTAAAAATAGCCTCATCTGTAACCTAGCAACCCAGACTTTCAAGCTTGCCAAAAACATCCATAAATAGTCTTGGAGGTTACTTTTGGAGTGTCTTCCCATAATGACTTTCCTTACCTTCAACCTGAGTGGGCCCTCAGCAGTCATTTGTTACTACACAATCCCATTCCAGAGTCCTAAAATATATATCTGTCATTTTATTAACAAAGGTTGTATGGAAATTCTGTAATTTATTTAATAAATCCCCTAGAATTTAGGTTGTTTTTAGTTCTCTAGTATTATAATTAATGCAGCAATATCTTACCTGTGTATCTTTGCGTAATTTTGTAAGTCTATTTGCAGTATAAATTCTTAAATTATAATTGCTGGGGTCCATGATTTAGGCATTTTAGAGGTCAATAAATATTATTTAATCGCCTCCCCCTCCATGAGTCTAACTTTGAAGAAAGGGGCCTTAAAGCCTGCTGAATGTGGGGCCAGAGAGGGCATGAAATAGTGAGTCAGAAGAAACATGAAACACTCAAGTGTGAAAGGGAATGTGATTTTGTGTGATAAAGGTCAAAAAATGCTCGGTTCTTCCTCATCTGATATAACCAAGGTCACTGAGTTCTTAACGGACCATACTGAGTCACCACTATATAGATTCACATTCACACATAGCTGGCTTGGTAGACTGAGACAGGACCACTGAGGCCCAGGCCCTCTGTGGTTAAGAATTCATGAACTCAGCAGATTCTTGGAGATGGGAATTCCTCTAAGCCTCCACTCCCTTCCAAAAGTCCTTCTGAACAAATGGAGAAATAGTAAGGATTTTTCTCACTATCTCAAGGTTTATATGGCAGTTACTAGTTTAGAAAGTACATTTCCGTCCTTTTAGAACTCTGGAGTAGCTATAATACATATTTTATAGACAATAAAACAAAAGACCAAAAATATATGGTGACTTCCCCACACTGATAGAACCGGTAAGTTTTAGAGTCTGAATCCAAACCAGTGGGGCATGGTTACAAAACAGGCTACCTTTAAGCTGAGCCACTTAACTGGAATAGCTGATTTTGACCTCCACCCGCCCCAAACCGTTTATCTGTAGCTGGTTCAAGCCATTGTCAAGCAATAATTAGCTTTTCAATTGAGTATTCAGAAACAATGAAAACACAGCTCCAGGCAAACTGCAGGAACCTGTTGGAGTTTGAATTTTAAGAAATCCCTCTCAGGTTATTGGGTCAAGACCTACCGCAATTTAGAAAATAATGAACTTCGCTTAGCTGAGAGTTTGAGGATGAGCTCTTAGGCAAGAGATGAGTAAATACTTCTGATCATTAGTCAGAAAGTCCTATATTAGCAACGTTTTCTGAAAAATTTTGACGTGTTAGGAAACCCTTAGGCCTATAGAACTGGTGTTCTGCAACCATTCCCTCTCTCCCTACACACACACACACACACACACACACACACACACACACACACACAAGCTAAGTGTCATTCTTAAATTTCCCTGTGGTTTGAGTTCCGTTGCCAAATCAGCAGCAGTAAATGTTGGCACACAAGGGTGCACCACTCTCTGTGTCCGGTTGCTGTGGGTCCCTGTTGGGAAACACAGTTCCCTCCAGTGCCTGGGACTTGGCCTTGCAGTCATGAGTGTTAAAAATAGATGTGTGCAAGCAAGAGGAACAACCATGGGAAGTGGGTTTTTGGCATTTCCTTTGGTCATATGTGCATCTGTTACCCGCCAACTGATTTCTTGAATGTGATTACAGATCACTTACAGTAATAATTTCTATACCAAATACCTAACTAATAAAAACACATGACTCTTCACATGCAAAGTATGGTGACAAACTGGAGAAATGCTCAGGCTGATTAAGACCTTAAAATAAGCCAGCATAGATTGATAGGCTTACATATTTAAGGTGTTGACCTCCCTTCCCTCCTTATTCGTGATCTTAGTACTTTACACCAGTGGTCTCATTCAGAGCCATGGAGTTGAGCCCCTTCATATACAGATGACTCCGTGGCTCTCCAGGCCTAGACCTCTACACCGAGCTCGGCGTTTCCAAATGATCATCTCATTAGGGCCTCAAACTTAAAACAGAATTTTGTGGCAGTTTCCCCCCAAGGATTGACTTCTTTTCTGTTTTTCCCCAAATAAGTAAATGGTACCACCCAGTTGCCCAAATCCACCCTTAAATATCATCATTGATTCCACTTTTTCCTTCATATCCTGTTCATCAGCAGGTGATCTATTGATACATCTTCCCCTGTCCTCCACTGCGCTTCTAAGGCCACACCTTAGAAGGTCCAGTTTCTTACCTGGGCTGCTAAAACATGACTGCTTTTGCTGCCAATTCCTGACAAGCCATTTTCCCCTGCTAAACTCCTGGAAGGTCTTCCTGACACACTTAGGATAAAGTATGCATGCCTTATCATGCAGGATCCTGGTCCTCCTTACCTGTCTGGCTGATCTCGTTTTACTCCATGGAGACTGACTGTGCTCCCATGTTATTCTTTCTGCTCCTCAAACTTACCAAGCTTATCCACTAGGGCCTTTGCCTCTTCCTGGATTACTCTCTACTCAGATCTTCATCAGGTTGGTTCCTTTTGTCTCAGTTCAGCCACCACTACTTCAGGCCTTCCCTGAACACCCAAATCTGTGTGACTCCTTCCATCCCTCAGCTGCTTTCACTTGTATCATCCCACCATCTTCTATTTTCAATATGTTTCCCATCACTACCCTTAGTTATCTTTTCTACTTTTTAATTTCTGGTCTCCTTCATTAGAAGGCAAATTCTTTGAGGATCAGGGAATTTGTCTAACTTCTCCTTGAATTCCCAAAGTCTGGCCCAAGCTGAATGACTCCATATCTGACATGGTTGATATGGTCAAAGCCCGTGTGTATGTGTTAACCCAGATGGAGCAAGGCTGTGTTACTCCCAGTGAGAAGTGTCACTGTGTGTTCAGTCTCCACCTCATGTAGGAATTTCTTCTGGAAGAGAAATGAAGATTCCAGCAAGGGCTATCTGATCAGTTTGGGCAGTTTTGTCTCAGACTTAATCCTGACTCATGTTCTCAGATACAGAAAGAACCAGGAAGCTCGTGGAAGATTCGTGTTTTCATTTACTCTGCAAATATTTATTGAGAGCACACTATATGCAAAGAGACGGGTGATGAGAGTTCAGTGGTGAATGAGACAGAAATAGTCTCTGATTTCGTAGAACTCATAGTTTGGTGGGGTAGACATGGTTAATAATTAACTATACAAGTAAACATTTAATTTTGTGATGGGAGCTAGGAAGAAAGCACAGGAATTTATGACAGGGAGGCATATGCACCTACATATTTGGGAAAGGACTCTAAGAAACCATTATGCTAGGGTGACACTGAAGCAAATTGACAGAAAAACCACCACCATCAGGCCAATCCTGCTTCATTTCCCTTCTCTTTCCCTCCATGATCATTCCATTTACTGTAAAAGAAGGCTTTTTCTCTGTATAAGCAGAGCACAAGGCTGGGTGACCCTACTGCCTCCAACAATTGACCTTAGAGGACTTGCCTAGGGTAGTAAGGGGAAGGGCAGAGGACCACTTGAGCCAGCTTATCTGTAATGTATACACTCTTGGTCCTTCCATACACTCCCTAAAAATCAGTATGTAGCCAAGGTCTCACCCAGTTAGGAACAGAACCATTGCTGCTAGCACTAAGACTTCATCAGCAAGTTCACCGGCTAGCATTTACTGAGAGCTGCATGTGTGCCAGCTAGCCTTCTAAGCATTTCCTCTCCTGATCACCTTCCATCTTCACTACTATTGTGGTAGCTACGATCATTCATTCCATTTGTAGATGAGAACTGAGATATACAGAGAGTTGCAGTCACTTGCCCAGGTCAGAGGAGAAAGTGACAAACCCAGAATTAGAATCTGAGTGCATCAGCCCACTCTTAGCAACCACACTGTGCCACCTCTCAGTGGTAGAAATCAACACCTGGAAACTTCTCCAGAGCGATCTGACCTGGTCAAGAATCAGTATGACTAGGGTCCTCCAGCCCCTGAGGTAATTTGGGATGTAAGAAGAAGCCTTCTCTTCAAGACTTTGTGTTACTTAATTGTACCGGATGTGAACCCTCCATGGCAATCTGTTTACTAGTCACTTCTGTACTTTCAAGGCACAGTGTACTTTGATAAGACCTCATTTGTTCTCAGAAAATTCATTTGAGTCAGAAACCATTGTGATCACTTTGCAGATAAGGCAACTGAGGCAGAGGACCGACAAACCAATAATGCTCAAATCTCCGAAGTTGTATCAGAAGCGGATAACAAACTGCAGGTCCCATTTCTTGTGCTGCACGCTGGTCACCCATCATCTCCAAGCTTCCACTTCCTCTCCCAAAGCATGAGAGAACTAGGCAAGGACTTCTCTGGGAAACACCCTTTCCCCTAAATTGACATTACCCAGTGTTGCGTATGGTGGTCATCCATTAGCTCTGCCTGTCCAGCCAGTGGGCTCTTTGTGTGTGTGTGTGTCTGTCAGCTTGTCATTGTGCCTTGTCATGCTGCTCCCAGGCTCTTTTGGGAGCCCAATTGCAGGTCCCCAGGAAGAGGAGGGAAAGGCATGTGGATAGATATAACCCCTGAATCACAGTAGGGAGGAGGGTTTTCCCACAGGAAAATGAAGTTGTCATTAAGCGAAACCCACCCATGTCTACCACACAGGACTGGAAGAACTTAAAAGTTCTTCCAAACCTGGATGCAAGGTTCTCCAGCCCTTGGTTCAGCCAGAAGAGAGATCCTTTGAAAGAGGAAGGCAGGAAGGGCATTTCCAGGGAACAAAAGATCAACATGGGTTTTAGGTAAGGTTCTAAAAAGGGAAAGGAGATCATCCGGCTCTTACTTAAAGCTTTATTCTAATCTTCTGTTCCTTGGCTCCAAATTCTGCTCCAGGCTGCTGTTGACCCTTCATAAGAGAAAGATCTGTGGATGTTTTTAATTTTTAAATTCCAAGGAATATATATTTATATATATATTTTTTTAAAAAAGATTTCTGTTGTTTGCTCCTCCTTGAGGAATGAAGGAAAAAATCTGGACTAATTTAAGGCTATTTACATGTCAGGAAGGAAAGATACAAAACAAACATGACACCAAGCCAAGAAGGAACTAGAGAGATTGTGGAAGAAAATAGCGCTAACCAGAAGTTGCAAAGGTGGCTCCAGGGTTGATTCAGGCCCTCAGCTATTGTTTCTTCAGCTGGGACAGTAGGATCTTTAAAATTGAATTGTCAACATTTAAAAATCAGTATTTCATATAAAAATATTTTCATGAGAGCTTTAGGCTAGAATTGAAGAGCAGCTGTTCCCTCCGGACACTGCCTAAATTCTCTTTCTTTCACATCTCTGGAAGCCTACTCGTCATTGATGTTAACTCCTAGCCCCCAGAGCCATCTGTATTTTGCAAGCTCTGCATTAGTCCAGCAGCCATGGCCACCAGGAGACAATGCAGACACTTCTCTGAGCTTCCCTGCTCATCCCAGAAACTGAGCTGCTCCTAGGAATGTGAACCTGTGCTTTTTATCTTGTCATGCTTCGGCAGTCATACCTTGGAAAGAGAGAGCCTAAATCAATACCCAGACTAGTTGGAGAAAATAGATCCATTTGAGATGGGGTTTCCATTTCACTTTGGCTTCTGCTGCCAGAACCAGGAGTTTACTGTAAATGGCCCCAAGGAGAGAGAGCCAGTGAGGATGGGAGGGAATTAAATTAAGAACTACTCACAGCTGAGGATCTGCAAGCAGGGTAGCCAGCCAGCTTCCGGAAACTATCAAAGCCGGGATGCAGCAAAGTGGCAGAAAGGGTGCAGGTTGAAACAGTGAGTTCCACAAAGAAACTAGGGAGTCATACACAAAAAACAAGATAAGTGTCTGAAATGTTTGTATACAATCAAGTGAAAGTGTAGCAGTTCTATTTATTAGTGCATTTAAGCAATTTAAGATCATTCTGGTGGCTCAGATAGCAAAGGATCCACTTGCAATGCAGGAGACCTGGGTTTGATCCCTGGGTTGAGAAGATCCCCTGGAGGAGGCCATGGCAACCCTCTCCAGGATTCTTGCCTGGGAAACCCATGGACAGAGGAGCCTGGTGGGCTACGGTCCATGGGGTCGCAAACAGTCAGATATGACTGATGCAACTAAGCACAGCGCAGCACATAGGTACACTTCAGGGCACAGAATTAATTTTTACTTTTATTTTTTAAAAAATTGTTCCTCCTTTATCCATGTATTCATTCAGCAAACATCAGACACCTACTGTGTATCAGGCACTGTCCTAGACTTTGGAAAGGCTGAGCTTAAGAGATGAGCAGAACTTCAGTTTTAATTTGTTGATTTTATTTGTTTTCATTTATTGGTGTAAATGTTGACCTAAGTTTTCCCTAAATCTCAATAAAAATTCTAGAATAATAATTCATGGATTGAGCCAGACTAACCTTTAACGGAGATAACAGATTTGCAGCATGCAAGGAAAGGCCACCCAATCAGTTAAAGCCTTTTTGGTAATATCCCATATTTGTATATGTTGGCTTATAAATTACATATATATGTGTGTGTATATATATTTATACACATATGTATAAATATTTATATATTTACATTTTGTGCATTACAAAATATACAAAGAAATGGATAATTTGAAAATGTGATTTTTAACTTTTGTATTTATTTGCTATTTTTAAAACCAGAACTGCTAATATTTCCCTGCCACCCGGCAGTGCACCGTTTCCTGCACTTTTCATGCGGTGTCACCCCATTGTGGAGGTCACTAGGCTAGCCTGCATCTTCTAAAGTTGTTAGTGGGCTCAGTGGAGAGAGTATCAGACTTTGGCATCAGTAGGACTTTGGATGATTTTCACTGACCCAGTCAAGCGATGATGAGTCTCCATCTTGGCACCTCCCCAGAGCTGCTAAGGTCCCAAGGGATCCCAGAGCACAGGATGATCTTTCTCAAAAGTAAACCTGTATGTGGAACTCCACTGCTTACAACCCTTCAAAGTCAGTACTTGTACCTGACCATAAAGCACACAACCCTGAACCAGCCTGCCTTGCCAACGGAACCCCTCACCTGCCCCATTGTGTCTCTTCTCTAGCAGGGTCTCCCTTCAGGCCCTGCAGCAACTGTGTGGGTTTTCTGCCCCAGGCTCCTCACACAGTCCAGTCCCTTCCCTCTGCCCTAAAAGCCCTTCATCCATTCTTTTTTTAATTTTTTAAATTTTATATCTGCATATAATTGATTAAAGACGTGTTAGTTTCAGGTGTGCAGCAAACTGATTGACTTATACATATATATGAAAGTGAAAGTATTAGTCACTCAGTCATGTCCAGCTCTTTGTGACCCCATGGACTGAAGCCCATCAGGCTCCTCTGTCGGTGGGATTCTTCAGGCAAGAATACTGGAGTAGGTTGCCATTCCCTTCTCTAGGGGATCTTCCCAACCCAAGGATCGATCCTGGGTCTCCTGCATTGCAGGCGGATTCTTTACGCCTGAGCCACCAGGGAAGCTCTGTGTGTGTGTGTGTGTGTGTGTGTGTGTGTGTGTGTGTGTGTGTATTATTTTTCAGACTATTTTCCCATTTAGGTAATTACAGAGTATTGAGCAGAGTTGCTTGTGCTATACAGTAGGTCCTGGTTGGACCTACCATAACCATATTTTAAATATTGTAATGTGTAGGTGCCAATCTCAAACTCCCAATCTATCCCTCCCTCCCACCAACCCTTCCCCACTGGTAACAACAAGTTTGTTTTCTATGTCTGTGAGTCGTTCCTGTTTTGTAAACAAGTTCGTTTTTATCCTGGAGATTATCATGCTATGTGAAGTAAGTCAGACAGAGAAAGACAAATATCATGTGATATCACTTATATGCAGAATCTTTTAAAAAAAGATACAAATGAACTTATTTATAAAACATCCTTTCTTCATCTTGAATGTCACTTCCTCAGGGACCTGTCGCTGACCCTCTCATTCTAAATCCAGTCACCCGTTATTATTCTCTCATGACATTTAAAATTTTGTCTTTATAACGCTTACAATAATATGGAATCACAGATATATTTGTGTGCTTTCTGTTGGACAGCTTCCTTCCCAGTGTCCTCCACAAAGAGAGGAGACTTGGCACATATGGAGCTGCCAAGTGACCCGGCCAAGTGGATTGAAGCTAGCATATACTCAATAAAAATATTGTAGAGGAAAGAGAAAGAAATGAAAGAAGGACAAAATTGATTCCTTTTTTAATGTATAGGCACCTACATATAAATTTTCTGAGTACTAAGAAAGAAATAAAAATTTCGTCGGAAATAGTTTCTGGCAGAAATGTTGGTGAGGTTCTCTGCCAGTGAGACAGACCACTAAATATGTCTGTAATTACAGGGAAAAAGGGAAAAAAATATCAACTAAGGTAGGCCGATGATTTTTTTTAATGTGCTCAAAAGAAGTAATTCAAATGTTCTTATGTTCCTGGCTCATGATAAATACTAAAAAAAAAAAATGTTAAAAGACTGAATGTATGAAAAAATCATTGAACAAAGTGTAAGAGTCCAGAAAATATGAAATACTAAAGTAATAAAAATAATGTTCAGTGATGATTAACTAGCTTAATAAAGATGGTAGGAAAATAGATGTAATACCATAAAATAGTAACACATTAGGAATAGCAGTTAATGTTTACATAACAACTAATATGTGCCAGGCATCACTTATGCATACATTAACTCATTCATTTCTCAAACCATCCTTATTAAGATAGGTTCTTTTATTGTTCCTATTTTATAGGCAGGGAAATGGAGGCACATGGCATTCATAACATGCCTACTGTCTTGCAGATGGTTAAGTAAGACCAGGGGCATCTGGCTCAGATCTCTGAAATCTTGACTACTTCATTGACCTTGCCACTTTTAATTAAATGAAAATACATATACATACTGTGACATTGGTTGTTGCAAAGAGCAAATTCATCCTTACCTGTGACCCATGAAGAGTTTTATTCCAAATTTTTACTTTTAAAAATAAAATATTAAAGGACTATTCATTTTGAGGTTAGAAGTATGTCTTGGAAAGGCATGAAAGTCCTGACTTTTTAGGGGTGTGTGGACAAATACTTCCCAAACATCATACATCTCCATAGAAGAGAATTCATTGACTCAGCACATTTTTATTTTATTTCTACTAAGTCTGAGTCACTGCAGGACCTGAGGATTCAGCAAGACCTGCAGTCCCTGCTCTCAAGAAGCTTATAACTGGGGAAAGGAGAGAGAAACTAAACAAATAACTCCTTATTAATGACTGTTGTGAGAGCTGATAGGTGAAAAACACCAGGATGCTACAGGCAGGGAGAGGCCATCTATGGCAAGCAGTTCAGAGAAGGGAAGCTCTGGAGCCCTTGTCTCAGCTCTGTGTGTGTATGTGTCCCACACCAGAGAAAGTGCTTCTGTGATCAAATCCTGCCCCTCCCCTGGTCCCACCAGATGCATAACCTTAGATAGGTCCGGCATCTCTCAGTGCCTCCATTTTCACACTTGTCAAGTGCAGATAATATGCACATTCATCTCATGAATGTATTATGAGGACTGAATGAGATAATACTTGCATATCACTTAGAACTGTGTTTAGAACTACAAGGGGATAGTCAGCACTAAACCAGTATTAGCAGCTGTCATTATTAGGAGGAATAGTACTGTAGTAGTCTCTCAAAACCAGAAATCTGAATCTAGTAAAATTGGAAAGATATTGAAGGCAGTATCAACATGAAGGAATACTTTAAGCTCATAACCAAGATGAATTTTCATGCCATATATCACTAAGCGGTTTGCTTACAAGATCTGCTAAAATGGCTGTCCTCAATGTGTTTCTATATCTCTCCATTCTCCTCCTGAATCAGAATTCCCAGAGTCAGAGAAAGAGTCTATTTTGGCTTTCCCCTGCAACTTAATTGAGTGTAGCCAGTGTCTAGACACTACATCCTGATACTTCAGCATTTAGTAAAGTTATTTGGGGTTTTGTAGGAAGAGTCTTGAATTTCCCTCTGCCTTTTGCCAATTTT